>NW_019211459.1:24181999-24275655 GCF_002443255.2 Varroa destructor
TGTTAGGCTATGCTTTTTAATATGGTGACCAGTGTGATACATACATATTCTTAACATAACTTTATATATATATATATATATATATATGGAAAGTTATATTCAGAAACAGAAGGTGAGGCAATCCACCCTTATTGACGCAGTGGTTCTTATAATATTCGATATTGCTTTTTTAATGCCGCATTTTACAGTTCGGTGACGCCATCCGGACAGGATTTCTGTGAGGCCCATTTAGGCCTTTCTGCCTGCAACAAAAAACGTCGAAAAAACCAACTGTAAAAAGTTAATTGGAGCCTAAGCAAGTGCGTTTAAATTATATGGAATTAGAACTAATAAGGAACAATGGGTTCTAAGAATTTCAAAGCGCTTTTGCCGACATCGATTTTAGTAATAAAGGCTTCCTGACCCTCGCCGCTTTTGAAATTACTTTTCGATTTATTAAAAGGACGGTATAAATACGCCATTGGACTTTTACAGACCTTATCTTTCTCCTCGAGTTTCACTTTTTTTTTCACAGCCTTCAATGATTGCCGACTGAAGTGCAAACTTTCAGTAGCTCCACCATCGCTCGCTTTGATGCACTTTTTCAGCTTGTCAAATCTAACATGCACGCAAAAAATAAAGTTATATGATAAGGCAAGAAATAGACACGTATACACACACATCTATATATACATACTGAACCAGAAAGGAAATGCATAGGGTTTACGGTACACATAACCTCCTTTAATTACTACTAATAATGCGCACAAATCAGCATTTTACTAAGACGGGTTAAAAAAACAAGATATATTTTCCGACAACGGACGTGATTCCAACGTTGTGTATTACAGTATTAGCAGTGTTAATCACCAGCTTAACTGAATTTCTGAAAATTCATCTTGAGTTAATCTTAGCTAGAGTGATTAAAGTCTACTCTTCAGTGACTATAACTGGGCCGAACTCACTTGGAAATCTTTTTGAGTACAGGTTTAACGAATTTTCCTCTCAGCTCGTTGACCTGTATGGTAAGTTCGTTCAGCATGAAATCGTTCTGACGAACTTCATATTCAAGGTCGTATTTAGCTTCTTCTAAAACGACAATGCGAGCGTGATATCCTGACATAACCGATTGAAGTTCCTCTAAAAACAGAGTACTTCTTCCATTAATATGCATCGTCTGTTGCCATGCTATAGCTAGTAAAAAGCCGCTCCTGTACAAAGCACCAAGACTTCATTGAAGCTTAATAAATAAGATTTGCGTGATAGACGTCCAGTCTCAATCTCATTCTAAATAGACATGTTTTAAGTGAACCTGAATAGGAAACAACCATAAAGCGTCGCTACCTTTGAAGTGATTGTTTTTTTTTTCTAGACAAGTTTGTGTATTTGTTCTGTCTATACAGCTCAGCTAAACATCTGCAGACGAAAAGATGCCAACAACACATGACGCATGTTTTTGTCTATTAGTTTCTGCGATCATATCTGACAAACATGAATATGAATGGAAGCATCTTTTGTTATATACTTCGATGTCTAGTAGTTTTCATAGTTGTGAAAGACAATTAAGATACGAACTGATATCGAAGACACGGTCTAAATCTGCCGGTTGGCCACAGCGCTCTGCGATCACCTAATGCAAAAACATGTCCAATCGAACGAATCGTTTAAAAGCCGTATTATATCGTTTTGTCAATTATTAACATTATTGAAATTACTGAAAGTTCCGATTCGCGTCATAATAAACTTTAGTTTTCTTGATCTATTTGATTAAATTATCTTCTCACTGAATCAGCCTTGGATGTATAATACCCCCCTCGCTTTACTCATGCAGTTCATGTGTTTTCTTGCATATTGCTTGGTTTCTATTAGTTTTATTATTTACTTCATTTTATTTAATGAGTTTCATAAAAATGTGCTTAATCTGGTTAACAGTATTCTCCGATTGCTTGTTTGATGCACTTTGATAGACCAAACGCACAACACATATAGCAGAGTAATGCGAAAGCTTGGAAGATACCTTCTTTCGTAGCACGGTCTTCCTTTCTAACTCTCGGAGAACTGCTGCTTGGTTCGCCTCACGAAGGAGCTTCTGTGAAACGATAAACACAAATAGATCAATCAAGGCCAGTCCTTCTTACATAGTTAGGCCTAGTGAAGTTTGTTTCTATGATTATAAATATATCTTTGAAAACCTGGCTTGCCTTCATTTCGGTTTTCGTGTACAAATGTAGTAGCCATGAGAACTCGTAAGTGTATTACATGTACCCTATAGCGTTAGGTATAATTGAGTGCTATACTTTACATTCGGCCACTAGTTATTATTATTGATATCACTGATGTGAAACGACAACTGATATGAAGATAATATGGTAACTGTATCAGCGCGTTTGATAAAGCAGAGATTTAAAATTACTGTTTCAGTGGAGCTCTCTACTGGCCAGTAAAATAGGTCAGACAGGGGTTCTGCCTTAAAGTCAATAGCTAAAAATTTCTATTGGTTAAAGTGGATTTAGGCTGTTTAGTTAGGATTAACTTTCATATTTTAGCTGAGGTAGCCTTGTTTCTATGCGTTACAGATACAACTGCGATTTTTTTAGCGTACGGTTCTATCAACAACGACTTTTTATTACGTAACGAGTTGCTTCACGCTGACATTCTTCTTATGGTTGTATGACATCATGCAAACTACGTTAAAAGTTATGGAAACAGTTAGAGTTATGGTTATAATGTGTCAACCTGAATGATACGGTCGTTGATTTCGCACAACAAGAAAGCTGTCAGGTGAAGCGCGTGTGGATTCACTTTCCAGATCTATTTTACTATGAAATGTATTTTTGTATCGTATGCATAATTTTTGAGATATAAACATACAAGTCGATGATACTAATTTGGTTACAGCCAGCAACGCTTACACGAAGTATACAATTACCTTTAGCTTTTTCTTGCGTTCGGCTGTGAGAAATCCTGATGCTTTCTTTTTTTTTGAAGCTTCCTCAAGGCGCTTTCGCACCTCAGACTTAAGCTTCTCGCGATGCTCCATCTTAACACGTTCCGCCTAAAATGAGTACAATTAGAAAATTGATTTGAACTCCACTTCACAAAAGTATCCGAGTTCTTCACAAAAGAATACATTAACGAAATGCTCCATAAGGGAGTCTATCGAAAGTTTTCTTTCATACACTTTATACAAACACGGCTGAGTATAAAACGTACTCTCCAACATATCTTGTTACTAGGTAATGGTCATATGTACACCTGCAGATCCTTTAAGGTGTACTAAGAGTGGCACTTTTGGGTAGCTGTGTGACATTCAATGTTTTCGTCGATAAAGATTTCTTTACCTTACAGCCGAATACTTATTTGAAAATGTGACTATGTAAAAGTCCGATTCAGGTAAAATGATGTTAGGCATACAAAAGGCGCACTGGTTCGCTACTGTTGATACGACTTAAACAATAATAAACTAACAAAAATAAATAAAAGTTAAAAACAATAATAAAAAATACACCTCCACCTTTTCAAAGTTTCAACTTTAAGAAGTTGGAGGTGTATTTTTCAATGTAATTTAGAATACCAACATAAAATTACCCTGATACTCCGATATGCGCCCTTGTCCAATAGTTACTATTTATTTATAATTATGCTAGGAATTTATAGATTGGGTAGTTTATTTTTTTTTTTTAAATTCTATCCTTTATAGCGACTCGTCACTTCAAATGTCGATCGTGACATTTTTTTTGGCAGTGACAGTTGAAATCAATATACGGTCGGTACTTAGATGTCGATGTTAGTCCGAAATCAACTCATACGGAAGCCATCTTACAGAGAGGAACGATCTCTACATTATTAAACTGGAGAAACTATACGTCCAGTTGAATACAGAAACTATAGATCGGTGTCATCTATTGTTATCCGGGCCACAACCTAAATTATCGATTCAAAAATGGGCGCTGGTCGTTTCCATTTAACAAAGTATCGTTAAAAGGTTCGGACGGTTTCATCATGGACACGAAATATGAAAAGTGAAAACAAGCAAAATAGGCTTAAATCTATGCTACACCTTTATATATTATTAGAACAATAATCTTAGGAAGATGAATCCGTTTGATTGATTGTTTCTATAAATCTTTGAATCAGAGTAGAGTATAAAATTTAGACGCAAAGAATCGATTGAGTGGAAAACTTCCAAATTTAGCCGAACGTATAATTTTGAAATGTTTCATACAATGTAGTTCACAAAAATAACGGCATAAATCTATTGTGTTTGCTCCTTTTTCATATTAACTGTAAATAAGGTATCAGCATGTCAAATGTTATAGAAATTAATCCCGGTTATAAGAATAGATTTCTGGAATTTGATCTGTTAGGATTACCTGTGAGGTTGATGAAAGTAAACGGGCTTATAAAAATAGTTTTTGGTCCTCTGAAATAGTTTTGATAAAATATATCATCAAATAACATCTTAGTGCTTATTCGTAGAAAAGAAAAATAGTCTCTGACAGCATTTGTGGTCTAATCTACAATAAACAGCGTTACAGCAGCCCTTCAAAAAAGATAGCGAAGCGGTAGGGTTGTCTATCACTGTAGCAGATAGGGTTTTGAACCGTTTCTAGCTACGGCGGGTTTTGACGGATTGGGTTAATATGAATGCCACGATTTTCTTCAGTCATGAAATGAGCTCTGGTGGTGATACTGATAGAAGCATCTCCTCTTCCGTACAGTTCAAATTGAAGTTAAAGCTGCTTAGATTGATCGAATGCAAAACTAGGCACGGTAACAGTGTATGTGTCAACTACGATCATTTGTGATTATTTTCTATTAAGAACGGTACTCCGTAAAATGTTCACTCATTTTATTTACGCGATAATACTCACTTCATCCATGGCGTAACGACAGTCAATCCTGTGTTGAACAGTATCTCACGTATAACGTTTTTAAGCGCCTTGCGCAGTCCGTTCTGTAGCTTCTAAGAAAATTTTCAAGGTAGTTGAATAAACACGGTGTCCATTTACCCCTCTCCTAGTGGCAAGTCGAAGACACCGATGCGCCTTCGTGCAACACTTCACCAAAACATCCGAACCATACCAGTTTGCGAGGGCGACCCTTCTAATAGCTCTCCTCCATAGATAGGAATCTAACGGTAATGACTGGATGAGCAGGCAATGTATATTCCGCGTCCCTGTATTTTGCCTGGTAGTGGCTACGGTGAGCGGCGACGACGACTACGAGATAGTCTATAAAGGAAGCACTCGCTTTCTTTCTTAGTGATGCTTTATGCCGATTGATCTTACGATCCCGGCAAAACTCTCGAACAAACAAACCTCAGCGAATCGTACCAGCTAATAACAAGGTTCTACCATTTTAATATGAAGAATAAGCGCGCATCATCTACCCTAAACCGGTCGAGTCCACATCGATATCGTTTTTATGGTTGTTAGCCATTATTTTTGCTACGTGATGGTCCCATACACGCTGTGCCAGGGCTGGTTGTGATGGACGAGTTTAATGTGACCTTTCTCCCACTTTGCACCAGAACTCTTGCAGTTTCGCTACAGATTTCGTATAACTGTGCGGACTCTCAACGGCGCGCACGACGCCGATGTTTATTTCTGAGGCCTCTCTGAGCAACCCAAGGACACTCGGACCGACGAATCGGTGGAAACAAATAACTCGAGCAGAATTACGAGTTCAGTTCATTCTATACATTAAAAAAATTTGCACTGTATTAAAATTACGTTGAACGAAAGAAAATCAGCCTATAACGAGGTAATCAAATATGAGTTTTGTAGAGTTCTACTTGCTTAAACAATCATTTTTATGTGTAATTGTTAGAACTAACGAGAGAAACGGTTTAAGTATATAGAGACAGCCATACGTATATTTCCTTATCTCGCGTGATCTTTCTCCGTCCTTTGAAAGAGGTCAGCTTACTGCATAGAACCTCATACTGGCCCAAAAGTGCTCGTCCTCAAAGCTTTGTTTAATCAACCACTCACGCAGGTTTATCGAAATTGTAATAATCAATATTTTAGTTCCATACAAAATTCAAGTCTTACTAATACCCTGACAAAAACCGTCTGATACTCTGCTACTTTCACCGATGAAACATAACTGCAGAGCTTGCTTATGGAAATAGGTCACGTGTTTTGCACAGTTATGACTGTATGTAAACTGCAGGCCTGTAAGTGCTTACCTGAACTATCAAGAACAAAGCAAATTATTCAAAAAAGCCAAAGCAGCCTTTTTTTTTTCATATATGACAAATACATATTAGCGCAAACGATAATACATTTTGCTATTCATTGCAGGCCCACCAATCCATAGGACGGTATTACAATAATGATTAAGGAAACTAGGCTTAGAAGCTAAAAAACGACTATTTAGAAAACCGATGTCAATTATTGTTGAGTAGAAAAATACAGCTGATCATCTTGAGATATTGATACGATACGTGCTATTTCTGTGTTTTAATGATACATCGTACATTGTGATAATTTGTTCTAAATAAGCTATCCTGCCACTCAATAGGTTGAGAAGGGTTAATGTACGAACCTCCGGCATCGGTCGTCCTTATTTTTATGCTCTCAATTTAGCAACTTATGCCTAAAAACTCATCACTCTAATATGAGCAACATACGAGAACTTGACCCTCGAAAAAAGTAAAGTTTCGAAATGACGACGCGTAAGTGCAATCGCGAAGCAACACCGAAATCACTTTCACAATATCACGTTGCTACGCTCTGCTTCGGGTAATTGTATCATCCCTCACTACCAACAAATCAGAGTTTTTTTTTGCCCTGGCGTTATCTTCGTGAACTAAACTCTTCAGAAAATTTCTTTCGCGAATTGTCCGTTCCAAGCTTTTGCGTGCCCATACCTGAACGTCTGTTATCCGAAAATATGAGGATCGCTAACGCGTTCTGGCAATGAGATGAGAGTTAAAATTTCCGGAACCGTCCCTTTCCACGCCGGTGTAATGTAACCGCGCGGGCTTGTAAAAGTTATTTCAGGCTGAATGTATTTCCATTCCATTGTGAAATTTGTTTACTAAGTTTAAGGTACGGCATCATAGACGTCACTTTTGTCAGTCATCTGTATATAAAATAATTTACATAAGCTCTGTTGGAGCGTACGCGCGTATTATTATACACGTATCGTATAATAATAATAATAATAATGCTAATATTAATAACGCTTGTATCGTGACTCATGTGCTTATTCTTCTATGTGGAACCTAATTGGCCTTCCTTTGCAGACGTACTTTTTTTTTTTCGAAATTTACGAAAAACAAATTTACATTGAAAAACCGAGATAGTTTACAGGCATTAGCGTACAGGAAAGCCCTAGACTTCCATGACCTATGTAAGAATTAGTGTGTCAACTGATTGTCAGAGATTGTGGCTATCAAGTCACAAGTAACAAATTACACTCACTGATTCTGAACCCCCTACTCAGGGGACGTAAAAAGGTCATTATTTGAAGGAGCTCCCGATACAACTCCATATTATGCTATTGTACTTTAAGAGCCATCTGACTCCTCGAAATAACTCTGTTGTGTTAAATCATTCATGGATTACACATATATGACGGCTTTGAGATAAAGACTGCTTGCTACAAGAAATGGGCATGGATATTTCAATATTAATGAACGGTGTTCAAGGTTGCACGATATTATTGTATTACATTACATACACCTGTTCAAACTTCGACAACAAGTTTTAACCCAAATAATGAGCATATCTACTTCTTAAAGGCGAGATCATTATTTTTATCATTTGGTTAGCACGGCTGTCATCTGAGCAAGCTAAAATGAACCTACTTATCGGCGAGTCTCCTATTTTCCTCAGCCCATACTTCACTCACTCGACTCGTTCGAAAACCACTCATCTTCCCTGATAGCATAAGATACAATGTTGCATTTGAAGAAACTACACTCGATGCATTCCACATTGAGCTATAATGACAGAATATCATGATTCTATGCTGAGATAGTAATTCAGGACACAGCACAGATGCTGCTATTCTATCGAATTGACCAATATATTTCTCACCGCCTCATAAGGCTACTTCATTTCGAGGTTCGCCATTGTGATGAGCTTCGTAATTTGCCATATAAGAGTTGTAAAGGGATAGACCGCATGTAATAGCATAATAAATTAGGTCGACTGGTGCGGGGATTTAATCGTATCATGGCTTCCTCTGTCTGTCATTAAATGAACAATGCCTTCGCTAATGTAAGTGTGGTGACCCCCCCCCCCAGTTAGGAGATCGGATATTTCAATCTGGGAGTATTTTCCTCACCATGATAGACTGTGTAGCAGTACACGTTGATTTCAAAATTATAAGTAGTTCAAGCTTGCCTACTTGTATGCTATACGTTGAGCTAACCTATCACTTTTGTAACATACGACTTCTTAGTTTATCTTATAAGGCGTTATTGTGCATAGATAAAAGCTTATTTGCTGTGTTTCGAATTTAATAAATTTTCATCAGGTATTGGCTTACAAGACGCGCATAGGCCTATCAGATGCGAACTAGGCCTGCACTAAATATGATGAGGTTATCGACAAAAACGACGACACCGAAAATCGTGTGTATGCAAAGCGTATATAAAAGAGCCATGATTGTAAGTATAGATTTTAATGCAGTTCGTCATATTATGATTACTGGTTGGTATGATGTAACGATTTAGACAATTGCGTGTACCGCACGTGCTACTTGCACTTTCACGTATTCCTTATTATGACCAACGGTAAATTACGTTAACGCTAAATTATCGGCATTTTGGTGTTTTCCGACATCAGCGCCGACTTCCTATGCACCGCTCGCAGATGAATGATCCGTTTCACTTTCCAACTAAAGTTTATTAAAGGTGTGACAGACTAGATGAAGATGGTTAGTACAGAAAAGCAATCTGAATAGTTCCGATCGTGGGAAGTGCAGACGCGGATATCGGCCGTCCAGTGCGATGATCCCATGCAACAGTCACTGCTCACTATACCGCGAGGTCGTGCACGTAGTTATGTATATGATATTGGAAAGCAGAGGAATCGTGAGAGCAGGCAATTTCTCGTTGGTGCTGATATAGTTGCTTTCGGAAGGAAATTGCTCATATTTACAAATAGTATTGTCGAAAAAAAGCGAGCCAAGACAGAGAAATCGGTCGCTAAATTGTCGGAAGCAGCGATGTGAGCTGAGAAGGACAACTGGAAATCAGCTACTCTCCTCGCAGTCACCGTGCGCTGTTTATGTGCCTTCTACATGTAGAACATATTCGTGAATTAAGTTGAAGTAAAAATCAACCAAATCAAGAAAATCGGATCGACTGTTGTAGATTCAGGTTCTTGTCGCCTCGGTGATTTTTTTTTTCTGTTTGCTTAAACTTAATAAGGTGGCCTGTTCTGTCAGGATTGGCACTTACAAAATAGGATGTTTCTCGTTTTTCTCAGCAGTACTTCAACTTGACTAGTTCGACTATTGCGTATGGGCAAACTTTTTTCGTCGATTGGAGTATCAATACTTTTCCTGTGCGCGACTCCGGCGATTTATTCGAATGCTAAAAAGTAATATATTTGCCTATGATGAAAAAATACACATATATGAGTCTATAAAGACTCGATAGGAGTACAATTTGAACTTGCATCTAGATTATAGATTTCTTTAGTTCTCTTTGCCTTCGAATAAAATTAAAAAACCTCCAGTTACAAATTGCTGTCGATATTTCTAGTGTTAAAAGAAACCTGTTCCTCCATTCCTTATGAACAAAACGTATGAGTCCAATTAACTGAATAATCTTATTTAAACAGGTGTATGTTTGCTATAAACCATAGCTTAGACCACAGCTTCAACCCATCTATGTACATAGCTTGTATGTTTATCGAAGCTAAGTGCTCAAATATTTTACAATATAATACGCTACAACGGACATACATTTTGGCAGTACAGACATAGATGCCTGCTTGCGTACTTCCACAATTAATCATCTAGGCATTTCAGTTAACTGTGGTCATATTGGGGTGACTATGCTCTCCTGTACACTGAGAGGTACGTTGCTTTGGCGAGACAAGCGTCGTCTACCGTACGCGCTCTGTCATTATCCGTTCCTGGGTCTTCCCAGAGCTAGACAAATATATATACGTAAATGGGATTGGGCACGGCGCCAGGTGTGAATGTGCTCTTAAATCAACTAACGGCTTCGGCCAACAGGACGTCCAGTATAGCGACAACAATTCGTATCGTCTATTGCATGGAGATATCAATGTGAAATATTAAACTAGCGGCAGCCATCCGACTATCGGACACAAGATGCTGAAATCATTCTTCGACAACAATGAAGCCACACTAGGATTGAGTGGAGAATCTCGTAGCCGATTGGGAAGAAAATAGAGGTATAATTCCTCTTATAACAAAGCCATTTGATGCATATTGCAGTGAGCCGTGATTGCGGTGCGTTCTATTGGTATAGGATCCAAAGCTCTACATCAACATCACTGTGTTAGACAGACGAAGTGCACGGATCCAATAGAACTTAGCCAAGAGCGTTTGTCGATAGTGAACTCGAAACCGCTGTCGTCACCATCAAAGACTACGTTGTACTATATGCTACATGACCTTACGTACCTTGTGATGCACCCGAACGTCTGAAACGTAAAATTGAGCCGCGTAAGAAAGAAAAAACGTTTCCGGGTTCATATTTGCGTAAGCAGCTCAAATTAGTGAATATGATCCGTTAAATTAACAATATTATATATATATATTAATTGTCGATAATATCGGAATTTTTAAAACGAGTCAAACGGTAATTGCGACCGTAATGTAGAAACGAGGTTGAATGCCCTAAATTTGTGTACCCATCCTGGTTCTCCCTTTGGTTTAAAATTTACAGATAGGTTATTCAATGTATGTGTCAAATAAAATAGATGTGATGCACCGTTTTCAGGTTTCGAACAAACGAATATCCATTTTCAAAAATAATAGCCCCTGACAATGTGATATCACTTAATTGTCGAGGAGAGCCTGGTAAAGTATGTTGTCCGATTTTATTGATGTGTTTGAAACAATCGCAGAGTAGCAAGTAGTCGTATAAACGTCAGAAACACCCAACTTGTTTTACAAACTTCGTAGAAGTAAAGCTTTTTTTTTTTTTTGAAATTCGGTCAGAGTTTTTTTTATTACATTCAAAACGACGGCTTATGCAGACACATTAAATGAATGCGCCGTATATTTTTGTTGTAGCAACTAGCTATCATTACTGTAACACAAACCTGCATAGGTCTCGGACTGTACGTATATGAAATTAGTTTACTTGACTTAGTTTTTCATTTTTCGTAATAATAACAATTTGCATATTGCTTATTTTCTCAACTTATCAAGCCGGCAAACTTTTTCGTAGTTCATGTTAAACAATGAAATCATTATTATAGCTGTGGTCATGCAGGGAACTATCCGTCTGATGGAAAGCATACCCGGATACTCGAAACGTAGGTTTTTGATGATCACACGAAACAGGTGATTCCGGAAAATCGTTGACGAAGTAAAGAGATTTAAAAGGCGAGAACAAACATTTCGCATGACACTTGTCGACTTACTTACTTACACCTTCTCCATTCTGCCGGTTACAAAATATCAGTGCTTATATTTAAGTACGGCAGCCCATGCTCCGTTCAGGAATTCGAAGTTATCCACGAGTTAAGAAGAAGACTCTGCGCTTTTGTCGATATGCATCTAAAGCTGTAGCCGTTCCAAGAGTACAGGAAGTATATTCATCATGTCTGGTTTCTCAGCATCAAAATAGCATAATTCAAATAATTTCCATTATATCCAGGAACCTAAATGCTCATTTAGGTTAGTAAAATATTTTACAACTTATGATTCATAATATAGTTCCTTTCATATAAGCTGCTATACTACTGGAAATCAAAAGGTATGTGAGGTGCAGGGACAGCAAGTGCTCAGCTGCCCACAAGAATTAAGCGGCGTACTGTAGATATCAGGCATTTCTTTAATTTTTGCGAAAAACAATTGTAACCCGTGGATCAATTATCTTTTTGCTAGTGACATCGCCGGCATAGCACATTAACTGAACAAACTTTAGCCATCATGTGCAGGGGTAACAGATGGAGGTATATAAGAAAATTGCACTATGTGGTGTCTCATGGGCCCACCAATGCACATCATGCGAGTTAAATATGACATTCATAGTGAAGGTAAAGGGAATAAGTGAATGTAGTTGGGTTACATTTTAATTAAAAAAATCAACGACAGAACTCTACACACAGCGATATCTTGTATTGATTGCGACAAAATTATAGGAACGGATGGACTCCGAGTAGTTCAAATAAATAATTTATCCTTCAAACTATTCTTACGTAACCTTATTTAAATTATACTGTAGCATTGTGAGTTAACCTAGAGAACTGTCCCATTAAAATTCGGAAGAAAAACCTAATTTGTGAACTTCGCGGTGCACCCTTAGATGTACAATGCAAGAACAACCTTCCGCACATTTACCAACATGATTTAAAAAGGTCAACATCTGAGAACGATTCTCTTTCTGAGAAACTTTTAATCGGCGTTGTTTCTTTTTAACAGAAGGTGAAACTTTGCATCACACTGTTCCTTTCCTAAGAATGACATAACAAGTTCAAAACAAAACATTCGTCTATGGCTTTTCTATTCACTGCTCGCCGTCGATTCATTTCAATGACTAGTTGTTATAATCCCGCTAGTTGTTGACAGTAGAGCTCCGAATCAATTGTTTTGTCAGCGGCAGCAGAAACTCATAATGCATCGTCTGCTTTGGCGTCAGGCTGGGCTGTACCACCGGTTGTAAAGCACTTTTCTATTACATCATCACAGCACAATATTGTCATATGTGATTTCAATATTCCTCACCGATAATCAACTGCTTTAGGAATGACTCAATTACGTTAGCTTTATAAAGAGTTGTACAGATGGTAATACGTTTGAATAGATACTTCTGCATCGATTCGTCTGCCAGGTAAACATTGAGGTAATTAGTTTTTCAATAGTTCAAAACTTCTCGGTGGTCGATATTTAGCTTCTTATCATTGTCATGGCTATTCACGTGCCGCTCAACTCTCGCGATGAACCTTTTCGGAAGTTGGCCGACCAGTACGAAAAGTGTATTTTACACAAAAATTTTCAGAATGGAAGTGGCAGTAGCATGTTTGGGCCATTTCGCTTGATAATGCATCTTGATCATAAACACATCGCAAACCTTTTTATGTGCCCGAGCAGATTTTGTGCCAATATCGTAATATACAGCTAAATTTTTCAGAAATATCAGTCATCTTTAGGGCACTTTTTCTTAAGAAAGTCTCAAATGAAGATATTCTAAAAAATATCAGCACACCTACTACTGCTCCAGATCTCAGCTTTTAAGTGACAGCGCTGACTCAGTGTAACTTGAATATGATTTATCTATCTAGAAAAACGGTCGATACATTTTCGACAGCCTAACTTAACGTAAAGCTCTGGCATTGTTGTACTTGTGTGGTTATGTATCAAGGATCAACCTTGATGTACACAGACTGGAATATATTGTTTTTATTTCACTTCTATTTGAGGTGAGCAACAATGAGATTAATATCATTATTGTTGAGTTTCTGGCAAGCTTAATAGCAAGTAGCGTTAATAAGCCGGAAGCAATGCTTAATAATGATAATAATTAATTTTTCACCTAATAGGCGCACTTTTCAGTCCATACATTCTTATTCTCTAATGCGAGTACAGATTTAACATGTTCATGTACTAGTAGTGTGATAATCATGTAAATATTGTGTGGCGAGAAAAACAAACCAGAACAACGTACAGCCGTCTAAGCCGAGCTAGCTTCAAGTGACGGATGCGATTCGAGCGCCGGTCCTAGCGGGTTTGAGAAGCCGCGCGAAACAATCAGGATGTCATTAATCGAACGTTATATCCAGAGACGTATCACGCATTTCGCTTCCAGTAATAATTTGCTCATCGTAAATTTCCACACGAAATCACAGAATTGCTTTTTTTTTGTTAACAATCTATTCAAATGTTGAAGCATACAGTTTGCAGTCGCTGGACGCAATAGATACAACAAATCAAATAGCTACTAACAGCGGAGTAAATAAACGAAGTATTTGTATGGCGTCCTCAACACCAATCGATTAATCCGAGTGTTACTACGACATCTGCCTGGAGCACTATTTTGTTCTGACATTTCCTATTTGTCTATCTGGACCCGTTCTACATGTCTGGCTTGTGGCGACTGGCGTAGGCGTGCAGCCTCTAGCATACACGAACCGATAAGCGTTACCAGAACAAGCTATACGTACAGATATGCAGGAAAGGATCTTATGAATTTCCATCAGTTTGCTTAAGCGTTATGGATGCTAATGTTCCATCAGATGTATGGTATACTCGGCAATCTTAAAAAGAAATTACATGAGGCGTAAATGGAAAAGACTAGATTTGTTAAGGTACGAAAGGTATATATATATATATATTAGCGTTGGAAGTGAATTAATCTCGAACTTGGGTACCTCTATACTTTTAACTTATGCTTCCATAACAATGTTTAGTATGATGTATTTAATACGGTTTAAAAAAAAACAATGTTTTTTTTCAGGATGCAGAATTAAAATTCGTTTGGCAGATCCATCAGACTAGCAGTTTGCGCTAACAGAAATATATTTATAGGGTGCACAGACATTAGAATGCCTCTGCACCCTATTTATACAAATACCCTGGATTTATATCAGTTGTCTCATATCCTAAGCGTTATAGAAGTGCCCGCACGACTTGCCATAGACTTCCATAATCAGTTTCGTTACACAAAAGCAAAAAGACTTTAGAAAAACATCTTGGAATAATAGCGTTTCACATTCAGTTTTCGTTTTAAAGTTCTCTGTTGAATTAATGTACAGAAGCACATTTATGAGTTGCCTTTCTCAAGCAACAATGATGGTTGGTGTGATAAAGCACCATGCCAAAAATGCGATTTCGATACCATACCATTTACCATTACCTAGACAGATCTTCTGCTCAGAACAAAAAATTGAAAACGTTTCCTATTTAAAGAAATCTCCACGGCTCACTCGTGTTTCTCCGATATAAACCGTATTATAGTTGGAGTGAAGGCAATATTCTATGAAACTGGATTCAACTATACGCCACTTACTTTCCCTGTCTCTAGTCGCTAAAAACTGTGGTTCCGACGTGGGCACTTCTGAAACGGACGCGGAGAGAGGCTTGTCCGATGACCACAAACAGCAACTAAATCTAATGTAAATAATAAGCACGAAAGGGTACGAAATAATTCAACAGACCACGATCTTTTCGAACAGAACCTACATTTATCATTCATATCGATATGGGTAGAACTGGAGATGTTCTACAAACATCACCTGGATTTGTATATCAATTATACAAGATATTCTATAGTATCGAAATGCTTCTAAAATGATTTTTACCAATATACTTCATGGTCAAGTGCTAGATAGTAAACACATCCTCCTTGTTCCTTGGTCACAGTTAAAGAAACGCAATTCACTTCCGCGAAATATCTATGCGATTATTATTTATAGCCAAGCGACTGAAAAGCCCAATGCATGCCATTAGTGCTCCTCGGCGGCGGCAAATCGAACCAGCTCGTCTCTAAAGATCCATTCTATTACCTGCCAATAGAACAAAGCTGATCTGATATGACGTCAAGTGGAAAATAAAGAGGGTGAATAACAAACTGGCTGCTTATGGCCAATGGCTTTCGTTTGCAGGCCGGAAACGGCATGTCTGTCATATATTCGCGATTATGTTTTCAGATACCTTTCGTGTTTCTCTTTTTTAATGAATCGTAGTATATTAGCTTCTGCGCAAATCATCTATGTAGCATTTATATATATATATATATGGGCACCGAACTAAAGATCACAGCTTGTCCAATAATTAGCACTTTACTAACGGCTAAACACTGACCGACCTTTACTGACAGGCACAGGACAAAGATTTTTACTTTTAGACCCCTGAGAAGAACAACGTCGAAATATTCTCCAATAATTGAGCACACAGTGCACGCACTTTACGGAAATCATATGACTGACCCAGTGGCACAATCTGAATAATCCTTTGTTACACGACACATACTTTGGCTCTGTTCCACGGGTGGAGCAGCTCTATATGACGTCTACCACGAAAGCGTCATAGAAGTGATCGCACGACTAGCCAGAACCAATGAGACGAATCACAAAGATTTTGTTGTTAAAAAAACCGCTTCGCGCACGGTTAAGCATTGGATGGACGAGGGGTAGTGTATGATACAGCAGCTGATAATACCTGTGTAACGAAAATTCGGAGCAATTAAAGGTTCTCATATGTTATAACAAACGGATAATGATGATACATACGGCAGTTGCAGCAAAAACAGAACAATCTCATGCACTCTAACAGACATCTATAGAAATGGGAATTATATAAGGGATATTTGCTCGACTAGCTTTAAGTTCAGATTTATCAGGTAAAAATCTGGACCCATTTGTGCCAAAACGCTCTTTCCTTCGGTAAGCTAATGGCCTTTGCCTGGCATGACAGAATCGCAACTACAGTTTCTGCTGTATTTCTGTCTTCAAGGGTAACTGTTTCATGCTGTAATTAAACATGTTATAGTGTGATAACCCTAACGTCACAGATTACGTCACAAACCTGCAGAGGTGCAGGTTTTCTGAAACTTTGCACTCTTAGCCTTGAAAGTGTTCGGTAATCTAGTACGGTCCTCTGCCGTACGGTTTAACATAAGGCTGCCAAAGTATTAGTCCGTTATTCGTTACAAAGCCCCTCCAAAGTGGTGCAATGCAGACGTTGATCTGCTGCATTGATAACTGATTAGCGTCGGTCCGCCTTAGGAGGTTCAGGCAGTTTTTGGGGCACGTCTATGCAGTTGAAACAAACACCATCGATTTCAATAGGGATATGGATTGAGAATTCCAATGTTTTTTTTTTTTCATAGAACCTGTATACAAGCATCAGGTATGCTGACCACAAGTGTATCAACAGGTGACTAAACCACCCCCTGAACCTTCGAAGGTTAACAAGGTCGACTTCCTGGCAATTCAAAGGCTCAGTTCTGCTATAGTCTCATACATTTATGTCACTACTGAATGTGTATAGTAGTTACTTAGCTTTCACATGTCTACTATTTGTGCTTTGAAACAGCTGTTAGTCTGGAAATTTTCAATTTATTAACCACGAACATCGCTACGTCGAGTCTCGCTAACTGGATGCTGCACGATTTGCACGAATAAAAATAAAAAGTCCAAGTTACTTATAAACGTATTGATTTCAGCCCAAACCCGAAAGCTCATTACGGCCAGTTAAATACAAATTAGATGTTGAACGGTAACAGCAGACGTAAAAGTCGAACCAATTTTTGGTTATGATACAAACAGGAATTATTTTATATGTTCATCTGAGTTTTTGCTGTATTTCTGTCTTCAAGGGTAACTGTTATAACACCATCACGCAGATTAGTTTTACCCTGTGTGTTTATGCTGCTATGTTCCCTCTTGGCGAGGGTTCACAAGAATGCCACAAGTACTTTCAGTCTATAATGACGAAAAAAAAAAAGATTTTTTGAAAGTAAAATATAATCTGATGTACCATCTAGATATTTTACACTAGTCAGTGTTTCGACTCGGCTACAAAATAAAAAGCTTTGTTTATCGCTATTTCAGATTTTTCAGATTTATAAAATAACCACTTTTATAGCCACTATAGATTATTGCTCGAAAGATGACGATTGTTAAGTGTTATTTATCTTGTGCCCAGCACTGTTTGAACACAAAAACAGATTGAACTTTCTTATTGAGAGCTTTCAAAACGAAACATTTTGATTTCATAATAAAGTACATATAAAAATAATTCTCTTTATTCGTATAAATTTTACTTACTAGGCAGATTCATTAGGCAGTTGTCAAAAGAGCCTAGAAGCCCGTCCACAACATACATACATGCATGTACGTTCTGCATACGTATAGCTACTCCTCTGCACGTTACGAGTACACAGTAAATGATTACCTGCTGTGTTGAGCATAGAGGATTAATCCAATTTCAAGCGTTTGACTTGCCAAGTCAAAATCAGCCATATCGTACCAGAGCGGACAATTTGTAGATGAACAAATTGTATTGTGATTAGTTAGCTACTAGTATAATAGGGTTTTGCAAGCAAGCTAACTTCATCCCGTCGAAACTGTATAACGTTACGAACGTGTTACTGACAATACAGCCAGATTAGTTGTAGAAATTCGACCTCGTCGCTCCTAATTTTCACTTCGCCACCCTTCGAATATAATAAGATCCGAGACACTCAATGAAATAATGGGAAAACAGCTAAGACAACTAATGAGTATATGAGGTTTATGCATCGATGGCTAGAAAATGAGGTTTCACAAGTTGCCGCCATAATAATTAATTCGAACGGCGGCAGAAGAACTTTCTAATGATTGAATTTATATTCTTTTTGTACTAACACTTGAAACTTTACGACCGCCCTGCGTGCATAGCCTTGCAATACTGCACAATGTAGGCTAAGATACGGAACTAAACATAATGGCTGTTGCTTATTGCTAATTATAAATGACCGTACGAGGAGTCATCATTTTTTCCAATGAAATATCGAAGTTATTCGAATTAGCTGGCTTATGAAAGCGCTATCACAAACACCAACGGGACCTATTCTTTTGACAGCCATGTTTTGTCATCACTAGTTATATTTTCGTTAGCTGGCGATCTGGCTTACTGCTTACTATTGGTTAATGATGTTTGATATATCAGGCTATCTTTAAAAGAGGAATGGAAAATTAGGCTCTCATTTGTAACTATCTAAACGATAAGGACAGTTGGCCCCGTTATGTCGGTGTGTTTCTTCGAAAGTAGTAGCTACAAACCTTATCAAAAGTTGATTTGTTTACATGTTCTAGTTATTGTCTAATCGCTTAGAGCTGACCGATCTTACTTGAAACACTACTCATGCAGGACACGTCCATAACCAATGACCTCATTTCCTGACAAACCGCTGGGAGAAAGACACTACTGGCAAGATAGCATTTTTCACTATATTCAATGATCGACCGTATGTGTCTCGGAGCTAAAACTTGTGTGTGTGTGTGTGTGTGTGTGTGTGTTCTTATGTATGTGTACATATGTATACTATCCACTAACTCTGCATTGAATTCGATTCAAGTAAGCTAAGAGCTGTTGTGTGCCGATTAGCTGAGATATCACTCAATCGCCAAATGAAACTTGAGGGCATTGGAACGGCGCAATACGCTGACTATCTGCGTTGGGTATTTTCATAGAGTTCTGTGGTACCATTCTATGTAACAACCAAAGCAATCAGTTTAATTTCTGTAAATGCCAATAACGAGTATTTGCACGTTGCCCCATGTTGTTTTCCTAAACTTTAGCTCATAGTTCTTCGAACGAACACGCTATCACCATTACTTATTGTCTTCTGAAAATACTGGGGCAATTTGACAA
Source organism: Varroa destructor (assembly GCF_002443255.2). Lineage (NCBI taxonomy): Eukaryota > Metazoa > Arthropoda > Arachnida > Mesostigmata > Varroidae > Varroa > Varroa destructor. Next base: position 24,201,503 of record NW_019211459.1, read on the forward strand.
CAAGTACATTGATCAATAGGCAAAATGTTCAATTAAGAGGCAATTTTAGCTGGAAAGCATCAACATTAGTAGGGTAATATCCGGGAATTCGCTCATGCCGTATGAATCCGAATTTTTCATACAGGTGTAACGAGGCCCGATTGTTCACCTCTGTGTGCAATATGATTTCATTGACGCGTTCACTTTTCAGTAACTGGATCGCGCGCCTCATAAGGTTACAAGCTATTTTGCGTTTACGGTAATTCTCGTCAACAGCCAGGTAAGCAATGGTGGCTCGCACTTCCGATCCTGGCTGGCATTCAAGTCTGAATAGGATACAGCCGACAAGCTTCTGCTTGTCTGTGGCTAGCACGCACGCCAAGCTTGGATACATTCGGAGGTACGAGTCGATGTAAACCCAATAGGCTTGGGGAAAGCACCTATGGAGTAGTTCCGTAATTATTGTCAGATTAGGCAATAGCGGTACCGTATCATAGTCTATCCCACCCATTGTAGCCAATTGTGTGCTTGAGATAGAGGGACCATTGCATGTTTTGGTCGCCGCTGGCGAGACTGTCGGCGTTTTCTCGCGTGATCCATCAATAGCTTGAAAATCCGTGCTTAGCGTAGCTGCAGCCAACCGTGTAGTGCTTTCATCGGCACTTTCACTCCGTAGGTCTGTACTAATTTTCATAATTTTTTTTCTACCACAAGCCGCTCAAAAAGACATCGTTGTTTTTTCAAGAATTAATGTTTTGCTAAATTGTATGAGGTATGGTTTTTTATGATGGATGGGCCAGTTTCTGATATTAATGCTATGAGTAGCCGCGGGTCAGTTCAGCCAAGGACAATCGATAGTGCCGATGGGGTACGTGCTCCGCCACTTGCAAAATGGTGTTTCAACACCTGCATCCGCATTGCGTAGTCACTTTTCTGTTTTGTTACGGTGACTATACTTTTATATATCCTCAGATTTAACTTGTTCTGACACCTGCGTTTGTTGATGGCAAATAGGTCTGCGCTTTAAAAAACTACTGAGATGAAAATATTTTGCTCCTGCGAATTTGACCATAAAACATTGTATGGCCTTACGAATGAGCAGCTTTTGTTGGGAACTGATTCTTTCTTTTTTCAATTGCTGAACGAACCTTCACAAGTAGTGTAATATATTTCAAAAGCATTAAAGGGACGGCACGAAGCGTACGCAGACCCATAATTAACTGTCTTGATACCTTACTTGATAATTATCATTAGTAGACAAATTTCTATTTATTACTATTATTAACACAGCGAAAGTAGAGCATTTCGTATTGTTAGCGTACCGGAAACGGACGACAATCTGCAAGTTGCAGTTTGCAGACAGAGGCCGAAGAGATTCGATATGGGTGATATGATGACATGACTCCTCAACTGACAGTTCTAACATATTAGTAGCAGACAAAAGTTCTCTCGGACATGACCTGCTTTTTAAACTAAAGGAGTAACCTTAAGTTAGTAATCAAGTGTAAGGTCCTATCCATGTGTGCGATCTTAATGTGTATAATTCCTCCATCTTGTTTCCGGTACATTGCGTGTTTGACTCATAAGGAAAAGTTGAAAATCATTAATAAACTTTAGTAGCTGTTACTATATTAAAGGGGTAACTATATTAAAGACCTTATTTAAACCTTTAATTATTCAATCAGTCTGACTAATTTTAGTAGGCAACTGTTGAAAAATCAAACCGTATATTAAAAAAATAATTATTTTTTTCAAATGAAATACACTATCTAAATAAGTGTCCCATATGGATTATCCACACAATGAGTAAACTCGTTTTACCTGTTGACACGTTGTGACCGATCCGACCTCCGTGTGCTAATCTAATATTTAAACACGTTCCGGTGACAGCCTCAACTCGTGTGGCAAGCTCTCACTACTTATTAAAGAACATCAACCCTCTTGTCAAAATCGTCAAAGATTCGGTCTATGGTCACTTCTTCTAACGCACACCCATAAGCGCCATCAAGCTAATGGAGATGATATATTCTGGTGTATTCAAGTTACATATTGAATTTTTTTCTCGCACTTCGCCATGATAATGTGCTATGGCATACAATATACATATGTAATGACAAGAATGCTAGTAATAAAAATACCGACATGTGTAAACAAGCAAGATTTTTAACACGATCGATAAGTACTACGAAAATTCAATCAAAACATTTGACAAAGGGTCTACTAACTTGAATGAACACGGTAAGTATACTATTCAACATGCTAATAATGTGCCGCGAAGGTTTGGATGCTTGGATGAAATAACTCGTCTAATTTTAGGCAGAATTTAACTCCACGTCATAAATGAAAACTTTGGTTATTGTTTTGGGGGGTAAATAATGAATATTTCTTTCCCGTTTTTCTACGTCCAACAATAGTTTCAGTTTTTCAGATCAACTTACCTAAAGTGAATCAAATCTATATAAGCCCATGTGTCTGGAGGGCCAATTGGCTATGCATTTGTAAACATACGGCACAAACGTGACATTAGCTTGCCGAGAGACGAGTTTATTATAGTTATAGAATGTTGGTGCATTGATGCTGACGATGATGGGCCGTTCGAGGTCGGCCCCAGGCACCATTGATATGCGCACAGGATAATGTGACCTTCCCCACATCAAGCCTATTTTGCTGTGTAAGTTACTTGCCTGAAGCGGCCTTTTTATTATGCAGGCGTAGCCGATAAGTTAGCTACCACTACTATCGCTTGCAATAATGACTTCGAAGAAGCTGCAATAATAATATGAAGGCGGAAAGCAGCGTCGACGGATTAAGGTGTTTCATTCCGTCCACCTTCATATCCACGGTTTCCTTACCAGCCTCTGTGTTGCTTCTCCCCGTCGAATGCCACTGGGGACATCAACGATTGTCTGTTCTTTGGCAACATCAATGACCGTGAACATTGCGGGCTTCTGACCTATACTTAGGCTAACAACCCAAATACTACATGGTACACAAATGGTGACAGTACACATGATCTTGAGGGCAAATGTTTGCTTGCCATCGGAGGACAGGCGGGTATTGTTGTCTAACAGAATTACGTGACGATTATCTCCTTACGCAAAAGGTCCGAACTTTGTTTTATTGGATTATTTCTCTCGAGTTGACTTGCGTTATTGATGCGAAACAGTGCAGCGTGAAAATGTGTCACGATACTCAGCTTTTTCGGTGTGTAGAATTATTAGCATAGAGTATCGATGTTTTTCGTACGAGCAGTGGTTGCTAAAGCTACTCCATTAGTTGATTCATTCACTTATTGGCTTTTTATAACATGTATCTCACGAAGTTCCTAGGAAGTTCCGGTGCAGAGTGGAAACAGCTGAATGAATCTAGAGAATAGCACGGCTAAGACAGATTCAACAGGCATAAGTACGTGGTTAGCAGATGTCTGCTTAGGGATTAATTCGTTGCCAGCAACAGTTTAATAGACGAGACGATGGAAATGCTGAATAACAAAATAAACATATACGCAGATATCTATTTCTTTATAAGTTCCAATTTCATTGCAATAAATCGATAGATAGATAGATAGATAAATCAAATATTGTGTATAATCTTATCGTTAGTCTACTAGAGAAGTGAGGCTTTTATATTATCGAGTCTATGCCCCCATTCGAAGAATACCTTTAACAATGCCTAAAGGCAATGCCATCATTTCCGCAGAGTTGACAATTTTCAGGTTCATTATGCCACCCTCTTCATAACGCCATTTCTGAATAAGGATAATTCTGTTAATAGATCTGTCCTTTTAAGTATACTGTGAACGCGTGAACAGTACCCTTCTCCGAGAAGGCAGACGAAAACCTTCTGGCCTGTCGGCAGTTAGGACAGGCTGTCGGTCCACGCAAATACATAATTTGTCTATTTCAATGTTAAGCAGTCCATGATCCACGTGCATTCAGGCTAGCCAGACAGCGGTTGTAAATTTGCAAATGCATAGGCTTCGTAATAATATATGATATTGTTAGAGTGGCCCATATTCTACAGAGATATATGTATCCCATTGCCGGGTATGTTGAGCCGATTATGCGTGCCTATACGTGGACCCACTGTTTACTAAGCTGTGCCAACGAGCCGCTTGCAAGGCTCGATGGGCTAAGTGGTGTTGGAATGAAGACTACGTAGTCAGCATTCACGTACATTGAGGCATCGTCATTCTTAAACAATGTCCAGAATCTCATTCGGATGGCTTCCCTAATATTACGCCAAAGGCCTTATCGATCAATTTTTCTGTGCGGACAATTGGCAGTATTGCACGTACAGATAACACATCTCCGGGTTGTTTCCTAAGAGCTTAAATTGTTTTAGATGATTTTATTTTCTATGAAACTAGGCTTTGAATGATTACGTTCACATATATACGTATATATATATATATATATTGAGCGGTGCGCGGGTGCGGTTACATTGAAAACGTCAAACGCCGTTTCTCTAGATTAGCTTCCTGGACATATATACAACGGTTAATTCGAAACCTCGTTGCCGTTAGTGATTGTGAAGAGCTGAAGAACGGGTCTTTTCTGTCACGTGTCTGTCACAATGAAGTGCACAGGTCGTGTATGTAGACTGTTAGCTTTGAAGCGACTTGCAGTCGCAGCAGCGGAATTATTTACTGTGATTCTACGAAGGGAGAGTACTGTGCTGCCTGAAAATGTTATGTATTATAATACAGACATACATTGCGCAGCTCATACGAAAATGAGGGGCACGTTATTAAACGAAGCGGACCTTTTGCGAGCGGCCGCAAGGAAACACCTACCAAAGGTTACCAGCGGTGTGTTATATTGTAACGCCCAACCATTTATAAACTGGAGCTTTAAAGCACACCCTGAAGCAAATAGCAAATTTTGCTTGAGAGGAGAAACACACACTAAAACAAATTCTATCAGTTGACTAAATTGAACGTCCTGCTATCTGGAGTTATGAGTTTCGAAGGTACGGTTCAAGCTAGCATTTGGATTCGGGCTCAGAAACGTTAACAAGTGTTTATAATGGATGAAGCAATGGGATCCCATGTTAACTGCCGTTCATGTGATAGTAAAAGAAATAGGGCGTCGTTCGTCGGCAATGCAAATTCATTTTTTCCATTGCCGTGGTTCTTGCCTACGGTCGGCCTTGATACGGCTCTTCATTATTGGCTCAAGGATTTACCAGGATAAAGAGATCCATACGGCTCAAATGGATCGTCATGTATTAGGATCAATAAAGTGCATTTTTTGAAAAATACCTAATCTGTGGCGCTGATGGCCTATGAACATTTAGAAGAGGTAAGTGATCGCTTCGAAAAAGAAAAGTATTTGAAATATTGGGGCGTCCTTGCTGATGTTTGAGCCAGTTGGAGAGGTTAGTACTCGATAGCATGTGTACAATATACGCCTATAATAGCGGTTGGATGAGGTGAATCAACTTCGTCTTAAAATTAAGTTCTAAATAAAAGTTCATATTGATAAGTCGGAGTCTGGGATGATAAATATGCGACTAATGCACTGAATTGCCACACGGAGTGAGTCTCCCGAATGATCTGGTTCATGGCTAGGTATTGTGTCGTTACGGTCGTTTAGGGAGGCTATGAAGGGTTCAGTAGTCCAAATAAGATCTCCAATAAAAATACTGTTAATTCGGTCAGCTTTGCTATTAGTTGGCTTTAAACGAGGTACGCACAATATTACCCGACACAGTATAGGGCCGGTATCTGAGCAATATGGAACGCACGAGGAGTACCACTATTGGAGGTAACCGAACTGAAATATATGCGGCCTTTCGCTGTCTTGTCAATTATCCTAGATAGCGTCCTGTGTAACAACTGGTGCTAGATACGTCCTGTGTAGAGCCGACAAGGATCCACTCAGCGAAACCTTAATAGTTTGTCATTTAATAAGTATAGGAATTGTATTATTGATTTGATATACAGCCATATATCGATAAAGCAGGGATTTCAAAGCACTATTGTACGCCCGTGCACCGTGGAAAGTCTATCTTGTATTGTAAATGTCTTGGACATTCCTGAAATAAAGCAATGTACACTTGCCGACTAGGCGTGTTTCCTACTTGGTCAAAACAATACCGTGTACTTATAGAAAGCATGAGCTTTGCTTGTAAAATAGTACCATTCATGCTATAAAACGTAATTAGATAACACGAAATTATACATCGTTTAATTGTAAAGGTTACGCGGCGATGCTTTGCATAATTCTATTGGATTAGAACTCTAACTAGCAAATAAGTCTGGGAAGGGAATCCTATTTTCTGTCATTTAAAAAAATAGATAATTTAAAAAGCGCCTTTTTTCCGTGAGGGCCAGTTTCTCCATTTCGACAATAATATTACAATCGTAGTGCTAAATGACGTTTCCTTTTGCCAAATTCCAGCTCTCAGCCAAATCCATATCTCTTATTGTTACTGCTTCAAAGTTTCAAAGTTATTCAACTATGCGCTGAAATTTTAATTAAGTTTTACAGGACGTCAATTCCCTAATTCCTTAATCAATCAACTTGTACTAGTATTTAAAAATAAAACATTGTCGGTCTTCGTTCTCTGAGTATCACACGGGGCCCGGGGAAGGAGGGACTTAAAATGCTCAATCGCAAAAACCAAGATACTATTTTTCGAACTTTCTAGTCTTCCATATGATACACCGAAGCTATTACTGCCTTTCGCTTTACCACACGGTCGCGTAGCTGTTATAACAATATTCCAGTACCGCTTGTAACGATAAACTAACAGTTATGCCTCTTTCTATTTGTAGACCCTCACATCAACAAAATCACATGTCTGCCGGTTGATGCAATATTTCATATTTGTTTCTACAAATTTTTGATCATCTGTTTGCTTACGGTTGCCGCCCGATACGGCGCAAGCCGACAAGTCACCAACAATTTGTCCTGAGCCACAGCTCATCTCATTCAGTCCTAAGTAGCTTTTCTGAAACCAAATCTAACCCCTATGACTCGGTGTTGCCGACGGCCAAAGGAGGACAGCTGTCAAAGGTTGACGTTTTGCTATAATCGAAACTTGTTTCAGATAGGGAGAAACTGGTTTGAGTGCCGATTCAGAAGTTGTACTGTGAGTGGAATTCCGGACATTAGTTTGCCCTGAAGTGCTGTGATCGTTGCGTATGATCGTGTGTGGATCATATATAAAGCATGGTACATTTTTATCTCACTCATAATATACAGTAATTGATTCTTCAAAACTATGTTTGGACTATTGAGAATGAAACATTTACACAATTCCGTGTCGTAATAGTCTGATAAAGTTTACACCCTTTTAACAGCAAAATCAACACCATAATCCCGTGCATCAACTCCCGATGCTTCTTCACAATTGAGCTTGACGCGTAACAACACGTCAGTTAGATTTTTTTTTGTGTCTCTAATTCGTGTAATCTATAAATGACTATTCCGCTAATTACTGCATAACAGAGCTGAAAGCCGTGTCCGTTCAACAGAATGATGACCTACGTACAATTGTCTTGTTCTAGTTTGAAACTAATGCTTAGGTAGAACAGGTTTACCAGTTGGGTTGGCTGTAGTGAATACCAGGAAAGGAATATCTCTGTTGATCTCCCAAATGCCTCGCTATCCAGTTCGACGGGTTCGAGACAAGTTGGCGCGAAACAAGACGGACACAAAAAAACGGCTAAGGCTATTGTCAAGCTGAACAAAATATCACATCCTTTTTGTTAGTCGTACGCTATGGATACATACGGTGCATGGCCTACAATAGATAGGGCGAACATACTTTGGGCTTCTCATTCACCGAATGCAGCTAAATGGATCTCTAGTTGGGTTTTAGAAGAAACAGGTCGGCCCAGGGAATAAGGCTGATATCACACTGTCACCCGCCCAGCTATAGCGATAAAAATAAAGTTAACACACGTTAGATTATTTTTCTATGTCGCTTTCGTTTCCGTTTTGGTGAGATGCTATCTAGCAATAATGGCGAAAAGTCTAGCATTTTGTAGCTACGTAATATCTATCAACGGATTTAAAACCGAACCCGTATATGAGTATCAATAGAAATAGGCATGTCTAGACGAGATATTATCAATTATTGTTCGTTGCTAAACGTATTTATTCAATAGAAGGGGTTCAACATTGACTAAATTTGGTTTTGCCCCTGAGAACTGCTCGTTAATCAAGTTCTTAGATATGACATCATTTTCATATGGTCGAGCGGCTCTAACGAAAACTTTCGACGGAGATTTATAATTGACACCCAAGTGGAAATAGCTGGTTGATAACTTGGGAATAGGGTATTGGCCCCCTATCTTTTTGGGATATTTCCCGCAAAAATAATAATACCTGTAGCTGTTGGTCCGTCGTCCGTCCGCTGGTCGAATAACATACGATTTGTTCGCTTAGCGAGTATGTCATCAAACTGTTCGGCTTCTACCGTTGCTGCTAAGGGCCGACTGCCCCTGTTTATTGTATATTGTCTACAATATATATATATATATATATATATATATATATATATATATATATATATATACTGTCCTTAGGGATTAGATGATAGGCAGTGTTTCATTTAAGCACACTGTACCCAGTACGTTCCAGGAATGGTAATGATATAAACATGTCAGATCTCTCTAGAATGCCGGCCCTTACTTGACCTGTTTCCAGGTCACTGCATTTGCCGTAGCAAGGACTGTGGGGCGTTTAACGGAAGCATTTGTGTTTTCGTTAAGTGGGCGGCCTGCGGCTTGTGGCCAATTTAAATAGACACTTCAAAGTGAACGAGAGTATTTTGTTGTTAGAAGAGTCTGTTGACATGATTAAGCTTTCTATATCACTCTATTGGCTTCCTTCTTTATGCGCTCCTTCAAAAATCTCCTAAGCGCTCGATATGAACAATTAACTGAAATATTGACAAAAAAAACCTACCTAACGAATTAGTTCGTTTTGTGTTACCCTTCACCTTATTATTATTATTAAAATACCTTGTTAGTATTAAAATTAACATCATGAAAGTGTATCGTAAATTGAACACACGCATACACAGATGATAAGATTTACGTACGTACTTGTGGCAAATATAATTTATAAAATATTTATTCGAAATGTTAGTTCAATGTATTGGATGGTGTGTCTATTGCTGTCGAAGTTAGCTGGAATCTGCACTTCGGTGTGACGAGCTGAGTTTTTAATGGCTTTACGAACGAACCTACAGATATTAGGACTATTCCGCTCTATATGTCCCTCTTGTTCTTCACCTGTATGTCGATTAGTGGACGATGTTTGAAGTAATTCGTTATCCGATTTTTTGTCAAAACAGACTTAGCAGAAATCTTAAAGTTTGTTCAACGCGGTACTTCTTCGTCTGTCTTCTTCAGTAAGCTAATCATGCTTAACCATAGAATGAAGGCGATGCATTGCGAAACGTTTACCAAATTTCTTCACTTGATATCGTCGAAATTGTCGAATCTAGTTTTAGCCAGCACCCATATCTCAAGCAATTATTATTATAATTATGCATACTAAATTCACGCTAATTAGGTAAAGGCATTATTAATTATGAGATATTTCCCAAAGATAAAATATTTAACGATGCCAGATGCTGTAAGGTCCTAAAGAACCTCATCGAAGTGTGGCACAGTATTCAACAGTACACAGCGTATTTACTTTACGCAAATACACCATTTCATCGTCTCGTTTTAATCATAGCCTGAATGGAGGACAAACGGAATCGAGCCGTGTTTTTTTGCCTCTATATTTTCCAGATTTCCAGTGTCCGTGTGATTTCGATTATTATCACGGCCTAAACATAGGTGTGATAGTACTTGTGTTAGATCATCGATCTTTCAACGAAGTCACCGGTGACGCGGCTAAGGATGTTGATGTAAATCACAAGTACACAATTAATTGGATGTTTCCACAGTGCTGGTAGTGGAAATAATAAAGAAAAGTGTATCTAATACATACCGGAATGACGATTTTCTACTTCATAAAATCAAAAAGTTATTTGACGCGCTTTGATATAATAGAAAGTTCTTTAGCGCACTGAATCGGTGCAAAAGGCGCTCTTTTTCACCGCGAATGGTACTATGAAATTCTATCATTAATAAGTTAGATGTAAGATCTATAAATAACGGTTGCCACGAGCTGGGTGCCAGGCAAAACTTGGAAAATCTCCAGAACGGAAATATCCGCAGCCTCCTCATTACTTTCGATATTTACTTTATGGCAACCTGACAAAAGTTAAGTACACGCATACATAAATGATATGATTTAAGTGTGTATTTATAATAAATACAATTTATAAATAAGAGGTATCCCATATGTATTATTTATTCTACTTCATTGAAGAGTAGATGCACTGTCGTCGACGTAAAACTTCGCTAAAATATGCCCCTTGGAGGCGTAAGCAAAAAATTTCAATGCTACAACCCTCGAGAAAAAATATTAAGATTACTCCGATTCTTCTATATTTCTTCAAGCCAAGTTAATACCAAGTATATATACTAACCGGTTATGGTTGACCGGTAAATGAGTTCTAGTTCACTGAAAAAAACGCGAAGGCTTGCTGAGAATAAAATTTCCGGAAAACTCGAATCACCTTGAAGTTTCTTCAGCTGCGTTCATTAACCTGGTCGTATTAGCCTAAAATATGAAAGCAATGCATTTCAAAACGTTTGCTAGTTTTTTCTGCCAATAGATTCTAGGGATCCTTATTGAAGCTAACAAGCTTGATTTGCTTTTTATCGATGAGTTACGATTCAGACGATCAGGCTATCTATAATGATTTTTGCTAAATTCACGGTACATTTTTGGCACGCTACCAAAGAATCACCAGGGATATCAGGCTTTTTGAAATGTTTGTTATATCTTATGGAAATCGTTGCAGTTCTATTATACGGGACGCGAATAACAGTTAAAAAAACAAAAGAATAATCTGTTTTATACTGTATTCAGAAAGAATAGAAAAAAATCAAGAAAGCTGGTGAACATGCTAATATGTATCGTCATTGACGGCAGATTAAGTTGGAGTTTAATACATATGAATCGAATGAGGACATCAAATACAGGCTAAATATATGAAACGAACCCTGAAACACGGAAGTTTAAAGAAAAAGGCATTCACTTCTAAAAACGTTTGTAGTTATAATTAGGAGATTCGCTAAATCTTGATGAGATTCGGATCGCTTTCCAAAGAAAAAATTGAAGTTAGTATCGAGATCCTGAAAGTGGCAATATGTAGAATGAATTCTACAGCACCAGTAGCAATTTATCTTCTCACACTTTTTGAACTTGATCATTCAAACAAAAAGGCTGAAAAGACCACGAGGATTCATTTAAAAGGGTTTCATGGTGAAGTCCTCTAGGAATGGATGGGTAGCACTGCCAGTATTCCGTGTGAATATTAAATAAGTAAGCGGCCTATCTATTGGCGTTATTGTTCTATACGATGTGGGATTTCGATCAACTGCGGATCAGTACGCAGCATCTGCAAGAACAACGCAAGGATATTGATGGGCTCGTTACCTTCAACGTCTTATCGATGGCGTGTTCAAATGTTTGCCTAAAAACCGCTAACGTTTCCTTTACAAGAAATGTTCTTCTACTTCACATTAGGAAAATGATCTAAACAGTTTTCAATACATTGAACAATATTACCTAGAGACATTTTTTGTAAGGTATTGTTTTTAGTCGAGGAGTTTTATTGGGCCCTAATCCCTGGCCTCCAGTTTTATCCTCGCGACTACGAGTGGCGTTTGCCATTTGCATAGGACATCTTCGCTTGACTCACTGTCCAGTAAAAATAAATAAGGACGGTCTCCGTTGACAAACTCCTAGCTTTGAATTACCTATTACAGAGATCACTCATAGCGGATTTCAAATTTGTATAGTAGGTAACGAGGAAAGGCATGTATACGAATAGGTACAATGACGGGAAAGTTGGAAACGTGAAATGAAGCTAGTAACAGAACGAGAATAATTTAGAGCGTAACATACTACTATGTAGACCATATATGGGTTTTAACTGATTTTCAGAATAACTGTGGGCTACTCATAGGGCTTTTTGTCACGGCTGTCGACCTTTGTAGTAACGAACAGTACCAGATATTTTACATATATCCGCCCATTTTTGGATATGAGCACACAGCCTCATTGCCTTACTATTCTTTCGTACATGATACGTACTACACACATGGCGTTCGCTATTCGACACTAAAATATTGGTATTCTTCCGTTACTCGCTATAAACCCACCGCTGTACTGAAGTTATTCTGTTTCTTTCCGGAAATTGGTGAGGTTTCTTTGACAGTTGTCTCAGTTTGCTTTGGCTGTTCCGCTGCTTTAGTTCAAATGTCTCATACTATGTGCTGTACATTCTGGCACCGCGTAGCCTGTACACCATTCATACTGCTGTATCAATTACATCGTGCCTGGACTGCGATTGAGCATCCTCGACCCATTGCACCTGAGAAACGAATTTAGCAAGCTGCGTAGAAACTTTGACTTTGGCAAGCCCCTCAAGCGTTTTCAAAGGAAAGCATGCTTCGCAGACAATGAAAAAGTAGTTCTTCGTCATTACTTCATATTAGAGCTAAAAACGCAACTTATCTTAGGCTTTATGGGATAGTTCCTTTCATAAATTTTTAGTGTGCAACCGATTTTGTTCAGACATGTTGCAAAGCTTTAATGGCCAATTGCTGACATGTGTGTGACAAAGTTCATTAATGCCACCTTCAAAGATCTTTAATGGACTTTGCCTCTGAAGCATAGCACATTTTTACTTCTATGCACAAAGCGTATATAGCAATCTTAAAATGCTGTTTAGTCGTGACGCGGGCGAGTGATCATTAATTTAGGTGAAACAATACGAAAGCACTAATTTATGAAATATACTTAGACGATACAATGTAATATATATTATATTCTATTTTGCCCGCTGCCGATGTAAATAGAGGTGATGTCGATGGTGTAGTACCTTGACAGCCGCGCCTAGATGTAGGTAGGCCATATTAGTAATTACATTTTAGTTGTAAATCGTAACGGAGCTCGACTACTGGCCAACAATATTTCGCAACGGTCTTTTATCGAAAACCTCAGTCATATCAATCGCATAGGCCGGCTCAACCGCGAGTACGCGATCGTTTCCTCCGCAGCCTTATCGTAATGAAGTTATTCGACAACAAATTAGCTACTAAGTCCACAAATTTGTCATAAGAAGTTCCACAAGGGTCCCGCAAGGGCCTCACGAGAGCGACCCCTATATTGTTGGTGCCCGCATAGGAAAATTAGCCAGAAAGAAGCTACTGAAAATAATAGCCTTTTTGTGACCGAAGGAAATAGGGATCGAGAAACCCTGGTTATTTCTTAGTAGGCCGCAGTTTACGTTTCATGCTTAGCCACACGCAATTCCAATACCTTATCCGTGTTCCCGCTGACCATTAAATAACGGCCATTAGTTTGCTCGTTCTATGTTCCTTAAGTCTTCCACTATCCGACTACAGAGCCATTGAACAAAAGGAAACGATTTAGGCGGTAGTTTTATAAGGACATTCATAGCTATTGTGTGCACCGTATGTCTTAGCTGTAGGAGCATGTATGGATTGCGAAATCTGTGGCTTTCTACAAAATAAGAGACATATATAACATCCAATACGCATAAAGCAGTCGAAGTAAACAGTGGAAACTTCGTTTTGTGATTACAGATGTACAATCGTATGTTAATATCTATATTGTATATACAACGTTGCTTCAGAAAATGACGTTTGAGGTAGTTCTATGATATGCAAAACATTGTTCTTAAATCGCTCAATGTATTTTTTTATGCCGTAGAAAGAAAGCGAACTAACGGGTAGGTGTTTCTAGCCCCTACGAGGGCTTTTAGTAGAAGCTGAACGCATCCCAATTGTCCAACTTATTACCAACAATCCACCGGCAGTAACGTTTGATTCGTATCAATATTAGCCCATTCTAGACGTTAGCAAACGACTCCAGACAAAAATGTTTTAAAGTTCGCTCTTTGAATCCCTGTGGAAAACGAATTTGGTCCTACTTCAGGATCTTATCACCCTTCTATTATTGAGGTTGATCTTTCATTTTTATGTAAGAAATGTCAATTTAACTAAGCTTCTACCTTTTTCTTTTAGGAGCCTGTGAAGAGTATGACAACAAGGTACTGGTAAGACAAGTTCTTTTAAATGGGTAGCTAAAAGTTGCTGGCAAGATATTGGACCAGAGGGGGTTGTGACAGACTGCTCTCGAGTTAGATTGAGCGCTACGTGATACTCAAAATGAAGCCGTACAAAAATAGAATCTAACAAGACATATATTATATTTAATACGTACTGTTATAGGCATTTAGTATACTGTCATATTGTAGACTATGATATCTCGAGCGTGAAGTATCTTCAGTAACGTGAAATTAAATGTAGTTTTTAAGGGTAGCGCTGAAGCTTTTTGAGCGCGTTGATAAAGGCTCTGATAACCTGATTTATCAAACTCGGTATACTTTCTATTATACCTTATATAATTTTGAAGCTGCCTTTCGGTTTAATCGAAGTTCGGTAGGATTAACTTAAACTCAGGTTCATAAGGCTTGAAATGAGAAAATCAAAGGCAACATAACTGCTGTACCGGCCTATAATTTCGCATCCCCGGTAGAGTATCAATCTTATTTGTGTGTTTACGATACGATTTCAAGTCATAATTCAATCGTAAACGGTCAAACACCTTGCTCGCGGCGTGACAGCAACCTGCCTAGAGTGGCTACTGATTCATTTTTACTTTAACTATTAAATACTAAGAAAAGTACTTTCGGTATTCAGTATATGTTCCGGGTTCGACGAACTTTCTCTCAAAAATGTATTTTATGGCACAGTAAGTCGCAGAACTGTTGATGGAATTAAATTATGCCTGTATGGCCTATCAATCGGTGTGGGATATTCAGATGCGTATTTAATGAACTTCCACAAATACATTCAATATTCATAAGAAATCCACATATAGTACGTTAAGCAGTTGGCTCAATAGAACCAGGAAAAGCCTGCGTCTCTTGCTGGAGATTACCTTTGTTAGAAAAATTCCACGCATAAGTATTATGAAGAAGATAAATTAGATTTTGTGCCAGTTATTTCTTAGAGTTACTATCTATCATAAGTCGAATAACAGCATTTAATCGTAAATTTGGAGCCCAGTCAAGCGTTTGTCAAGTTTTAAATTGTATGTTTTTGGCGTTAACGCCGTTGAATCGTGGTCGGCAGCATCCTACTAACAAAGCAAAGTCCTTTTGGGTAACCTTATACGCAGATATATAATGCACATTCATTTGTATACATTAATGGAGAAGAAGAAGGTGTATAGATGTGATTTCATTTAATAATCCTTTTACATCCTTGTCATGACATCCTTACTATAATACAGGAAAAACCTCACAATAATAGAGCATCCTTTAGGCCTAACTATGTCCTATATTACGGATTTTATAGAATAGGCAAATATAAAAACTATGTGCGGATCCAAACATCAGAACAAAAGGTCTTTTCAGAGGTCTTCCTCACAATAAAGTATCTATCTGCGCATGAAGGACGAAGGCTATGATCTGGTATATTAGGCTTTTAAAAGCCTAATTTAGAAGGCAACAATTGCAAAAGAGAACAAATGCTATAATTTTTCAGAAAAAGCCGGAGGAGTACATGGAAATTACACAGCTAGGGCCCAATCTGGTTACCCCACAGGTTTCGTAGTAGTGAGGTCCAAACGGCTCTAGAACTGGAAGCTATAAGGCACTCCAAGCCGGAGGTAAGCCATGAACCAAAAATCTATAATATATGACCGTTTGCAACAAAAAGAAAACGAAAAATTACCAAAAAGGAGACAAAATTGGAACAAAATAATAAAACAGAAAAAAATTCCCCTTTAGGACACGACACACACGAAAGCAAAATGTGTAATTCCCTTACTTTTCCATAGCATATACATACCTATTTAGTGGGCTATTCACCAGTCCCCATCGAGTAAAAAACAGCGGGATAGACACTTCCTACGTTATTTGTTAGGCCTTGGCGGCGACCCGACTAACTTTAAGAAAGCGATGCGAAGGCCCAGTTAGGAAAACATCAAGATGATTGAAAAGATTTTCTTTAGTTATGGTCGGCGGGGTCGCCCAACTCTATGGCCAACGCGAAAACGAAAATATGTTACGAAAAGAACACCACTGGCAGCTCGTCTTCTTTGGCTGAAGTGTTTTGCCACGGATTTAGCGACTTCGGGTTGATTACGTCTGTTTGCTTACTCCAGGTACGGCACTCGTCTGATTTGACTTTCGCGTCCAACCACCATCTTCACATACTGTTTTTTGCAAACTCCCATTTCCATTTCTTGCTTCAGCGCCGGAAATCAACGCCACGACTTGACATCGGTCATAACAGTCACGGTGAGGCTAGCCAACCTTTCGATAATTCGGCCTGTGGTTTCGATATTCCTGCTTTCGTCTTTCATAATCTATACCCTCGGAGAAATCGGGCACGCGGCCACCTGGCCGGCTTTAGTTTAGTGGTTTGGCCGTTTCCACAGGACCATTCTGTGCATTTTTCATCCAGCTCGCTCGATTTTTCTAAGAATTCCTATCTGTCCTGATTACTATCCTGTTTTCGGATAACTTTTCGATATAGGAAGTATTTTGTTAGGACCATGACACCTAAATTTAAAAGATCCACTAAACTGAAGGACGAGAACCGCGTACACGAGTACCTCACGGACGCAGACTGGAAAAAAATTGAGATTGTGACAATCTCTAGTGTCGATTTGTCCTGTAGAACAACGCCCTGTAGAGCGTTATTTTGTTGGAAACGCCCGTATTCCCCGCGTGAAGAATCGAAAGGCTTCTAAAGAAAATTAGAACGGCCTCAAAGAAGCTTTATTGAAGTTCGTCGAATATGCCTGAACTGCCAAACCAAAGATATCAAAACGATATACCACTTCAAGCCAAGTTACCCAACGCGTCAGAAACTTTCTGTAGGGGAAAAATGAAAGGGCTTGGAATAAATCCATCTAGTTTATAGTGACTGATCGGAGCAATTCATGGTAAAACAAATATCACTGTCCCTGGTCAGACGCCAAACAGAAGAGAATGTCAGTATGAAACCCACACAAACACCGAGTCGACGAACTAAACCGGTGTGCCTTTAATATTGGCATTCGAATAGCGGCTCTACTGGGTTCCCTTAAAGACATCTATGGTCGAGAAAAATCTGTTTACTTCGAAGGCGCCGGTTGATGTTGCTGAAATTAAGAGAATGAAGGCTATTAAGGCTATTAAACAGTAAAGCAGACAGCATTTTTTGTGATGGTGTTCGTTAACCTTAAAAACACTTGGGTGTTTGACCTTTGAGGCGGTCTACGTTTGACTTGGACTTCAAGACATTTCTTTTCGACGTAAGGGCTAGCTCTCCGGAACAATGCTCAACTCAGGCAGTAACGGATGTATGACTTGAGAAGAATTATTCAAAATGGGATGCATGGTGGGCGTCTTTGGACTATTTAGGGGACAGCTTACTTTCCAAAAAGAGCAAAAAAGAAAAGCCAGCGTGATTAAGACGAGAGAGCGAGAGACAAACAGAGCGCCCATCGTTCCGACATATTGGTTCCGTTATTTTTTTTGGTGTTTGGGACAGCCGTAAAAAGCTGACTCGATAGCTACTTTGAGACCTTAAATATTTTTACCGGGAATCAATTCAAATTTTGTTAAATCAAATCCAGAGTGTTGGTAATAAGTCTCCAGTAGACTTGTATTATGCTTAACGGCAATCTGGAGCTCACGAACCATTTATGTGTCCACGTTGTCAACAAATTGATCGACGCTTTATGTGATAGGGTGCTTGATGTATGTATGATTCAATGAAATATTGGTCCTAAAACAATCTGATGGGTCGTTATTGTGTATTGGGTCATCGCCGACTGAAATGTAACTTGACGGAAACCTACATTGCGAACTCCCCAGGGTGGTGCTGGGTCCTTTCATGGATAACATCTACTTCGATTTCGTTCTGCTAAGCATCGAAAGCTCTGAGAAGTACGGTGCGATAACGGACGCTGGTAATGTTGTACTCCTATACCCGGTGAAACCAACGAATTATGAATGAGATTTCAACTCGCACATGACAGCGTTGAAAAGCGCGCTATAGATTTGCAAAATTCTGGTTTTATCATTAAATTAACCAAACAAATCTAATTTTTTCAGGTCTACTCAACACATATTTTTTAGTAAGAAGTGCTTTCTCTGCAGTTGCTTCTCGGTGATGTGTCTTTGAATTGTGTGGATGTACGTATATACATATATATACTCATATATGAACCGAAATTAGGTTATGGACACTTGCTCGGAAAAACTGTGCTCTAATATCGCCGTTAAAATTTCTGAAAGAAATTCAGTTCTAGAACTCGAGATAGGTCCTGATGAATTTGGGGTGCGTAACATACGGGTGCTTTATGGCATCACGCACCAGCTAAGTCCCACTATAAAGCAACAAACCATGCAACATTTTTAGGGTTACCGCTAGATAGAAGCTAGTTTACTCGCCGCTGTCATCTGTTATGCGCATGAACA
This sequence comes from Varroa destructor, assembly GCF_002443255.2. Classification (NCBI taxonomy): domain Eukaryota; kingdom Metazoa; phylum Arthropoda; class Arachnida; order Mesostigmata; family Varroidae; genus Varroa; species Varroa destructor. The sequence goes on from NW_019211459.1 coordinate 24,220,076, forward strand.
TGTAGTAAGTAATAGCAATGTAGACCTCTACTACATATCCTGTAATATTCGTTAGAAAGTGTACAGTATATGTGGGATACTATTTATGGATTCTTGTTCATGTAAAGGAAATGTAATATATATATATATATATATATATATATATATATATATTCTATTGTAATTTATGTACGTACGAAAGCAGCCAGCTCATATGCATAATAGCTTTAATTAATATCTGTTTACTGAACTTAGATTGGTTTCTATCACGAGCAAACCTCTACATTCGCAACAAGAAGATACAAAACAGATACTGATCGGCAGAGAAAGAAAGGCAGGACATGCCCGTATCTAGGACTTGATTGGGTACGACGTTTACACTTCAGTAAGCATCCAAATGCCACCAGATACGAAATCGCTTTCGAACTCTATACCCAAACGCAAACCTAGCTCCTACATCTACCTGCAACTTAAGTACTGTTAATTCATATCGGGTCGCATGGCGTTGTTTCTCACTGGCATCAACACGCAATTACTTTTTTTCCGCTAGGTGGGGTTCCAGATTATCTAAGTGAGCTCATTATGGTTTGAATTAAAGTGCATTACATATTTTGAACCTAGCTACCTGGGAATTCTAGCCTCTAATCTTATTCCAGCCGTATTCACCGAAGAAAAACGTAAAATAGTGTAGAATGATTTTTGCGACGTCCATTTTACTGCATTTGCATATTTATTCACTATGCAATATTACTGAAATTACTCAAGCAAGATAGATATTGCAATATAAAAAGTTAAAACATTTAAAAATTGTGATCTTTGCAATGTGGCTGCTCTATAAAAGCACGTGGGCATAGTTTGGTCGATCTGCGATAGCGAGAAGTCAATTGAGAATTATATTTTCAAACTGAGAATTTCAAATGAAGTTCTACATAAGAAATGTGATTCTGATATGGAACTTCTCAGTATTTGAAATTTTAACTAATCGTAAACAAGATTAGTGGTAGACATTTCAGCGTTGGTAAATGGTTACTATGAAATATTATTACCATACTACTTCATCGATCTGTTAGAGACAAACTCAACTAGTTCACTATTAAGACCCGTCCTTAATAGCTAACTAAAAAAAATTATTTACGCTCATAAACAATTTAGCATCACATTTTGTAAGTGAAGCTAGGTAAATGCACATGTAGGTTTTAGGGCTAAGGTCATATAAGATCGTCCATAATTATTAAAGTGAAAGTAAAAATTTAATGGAATATTTGTACTATTTTGCTTAACGTTTTTTTTTTCACTTTTGTTGTTAGTTTTACAGAATAGAATTAATATCATACCCGTACATTAGTGTGAGTTCACTTTTGGGCCAAAATGTAGTCATCCTCAATTCTCGCTGGAAATCTTTTTCAACAGAACACCCAGTGACTGCGTGTGTACTCTAAAGAATTTTAGTTACCCTTGTCAACGAAAATTGAGCCCTATCAGTCCATTGTCGGAAAATATGAAGCCATTACACTAAACTGATAGAAAAAATTCATCTGTCTATAGGTAGAGAGCTACAGTTTTCAACACTACGGTGTGCGCTGGTTTTGCCCATAAAACGAGACAACACATCGTGAGAATGTAGGTATTGCAGCTTTACATAGATGCGTTATTGCGATATTCGATTTCGCCATTTGACGTTCGCCAACATCGAGAATACGCACGAGTTACTTTAAGTTGAGTCACTTATGTTACCGTTCTAACAAGTTTTCGGACAATAGGACTTGATGGCCTGTCATTCATCACTGGTGTATGCGTGGGTTAAGAAGGCGTCTGCACGGAGCAGTTTATTTTTCGGTCCAAACGTATAAAGGCTGCGAAGTAATTAACGATCGTGGTCATTAGCATTGAGGTAGCTCATATTAATTCTAAAATGACTTATTTAGTAAAACCAGATAATAAAATTAACAACTTAAAGCGATCATCGTATTCGAGAAAAAAAATGGGCAGTACGATAGGTGCTTATCACACTTTGGGATCGGATTCAGATTCACCAGTTGGAAAAAGTTAGAAAGAAAAGAAATGGGTGACCCGTTAAGAAGTTATTTTTTAACGGGTCACCCATTTCTTAAGTTATCGAAGAAAAAACGAGCAATATACGAAATGCAATAAAAAATAGAAGTTCGTATTTTATAAAATGGGTAAATTGAGCACAATTAGGAGACAATTCAATGCAGCAACTGCGTTAGTGTTATCAAGACTATATGAATCTAATATCTTAGAATTTATTACGCTCGCTTTACTGAACGTAGAAACACGGCCAAGCGATTTTGCTGATAACTACCTGTTTTAAATTTTGCCTTTCCTGACAATCATCATTTGCAAATCTTGGGAAATTTCTATGTCTTCGACGCATGTTCAGTCGTAGAATTCTTAATGATGCATAGAGAAGTTCGCTAAGAGGATCTAGAATAGCACAACGTGAAACAGAGATTTGCTGTGTCTGCAACAAACAATTAAAACGTAATTGATTCTAACAACGTCATGTGTCTGGGCTACGATTGACTTATATCCGATGAAACGCAAACTTCGATCATTATAATATATCTAAATCTAGTCGATCAACATTTAAAGCATACATCAGCCTACTTTTAAGAGTTATAGACATCTAACACATAAAATTCTGTTTCACTCGACCCCAACTGACTTTGGCTATTCTTCAATATGATGATATATCTAGCACGGCTTCACATAGGGTCAGTACAAATCTGAGTTCGAGTTTGTGACACTCAATATACTATTGTATTCGTTCATTAGCAGTTATTCTTGTTGGGCTAATTAGAGTAGTCTGCATCGTACTGCCGACATTGGCGGGCATATTTAAATTCAGGCCTACACAGTGAGGATACTCTGGCAATTTTTTCACTGCCTTATTTCAAATAGGACACTGGGTTTTTGTTGTAGCTATTCCGTTATTGTATTTCAGCAGTCTAATTACTGATTATTGTTTCAGCGATTTTCTACATTCTCCTGTGGTAAGAACGATTTGTCTGATTTAGACAATTCATCAGTGTGCTTTGCTGACAATTATTTAATCCCTCATATAAATTGTGCAGTTCTCCAATTGTAATTAAGGTGTCACTCTTCCGTTTATAAATCGCTACTCTATTAAATTTATTACGTTAACATGATTGCTTCATGTCTAAAGATAAAACTGCCTTTACATTCTAAGGTTCCATACAAATATTAAGCTAATCACAAAATTAAGGAAGTATTTAATGTGAAAACGTATGTGTTCTCCTGAAATTCGCTTTGGAAGTATCTTTTATTTTCTTCGAGAACCCGAATTACCTTCGCTTTTTATCGGTAACAAGCGTCTACTTGTCACCGATAACCATCATAACGGATAATCATCACTATCTAAGGCAGTGGTTGTTATGATATCAACGAATAAGATTAATAAAAAAAAATTGATCGCTTACCAAATTCTGCTAAGGCAGCTTATTATGCCTTAAAAAATGTTATGTCAGAGTTACCTTGTAATTTTTCATTGTTTTCTAGCCCAAGTTCCCTCCATGTAACCCCTCATGAAGTCTCCTGGAATTTCAAGAGGGAAAAACAAGCGTTACAAGTCCGAATTTGTAAATAACTGCTATATTATTATCAGTTATTTCTAATCTACTGACTTTGTTGCCCTGATTCTCATATCGTGTGCGCGTATAAGTGGTATTTACTTCAGTTACTTTTTTCACAGGTTTTTAACTGTGAGCGGTTATATGAGCATCGGGAAGAGCGGATTGTCTCCAGAACCTCGTAGAAAAGCACTTATATCTCTATGCACACACAGTGTCTTACTCGTTCTAGAGCGTGGAGTAGAATAAATACAAACTCGTCGAAGAGAAAGTCGAAAGGCCGCCAAGCAGTCTCACATGACCGAAGATCGCTTTTAGGTTATGGCGCTAATACATTGTAAATGTATTAATGAAAAATAGGGCGACACGATCGGGTCAGTCCTGTTTAATACTGCTTTAAGCAATAACCCATTTTCGACAAGCAGGCGAACCTCATCCTATTACATAGTTCTCACCGGAAGCAGCGCTCTTTACAACTGAATCAGAATTCGGAAGTAATCTAAGTACGAAATAAGCCATTCTATGCAAACAAACCTGCTTTGCTAAGCCTATCGAGAAAGATATTCACTGAAGCCCACATCCAGCCACGGATATTAATATATATTCAGCTGTTTACATGCCGCAGGCCCAATACTCGTTCCATGACCATCATTCCGCTATAAGCCATTTTCAAAATAAAACCTACGAAAAACAACGAAACATCATGACTATTAGAGTGTCTCTTTAAACTGAAATGACATCCATGGGTTTGGAAAACTCTGCAGAGTTCACTTGGAAACAAATCGTTGTAATACAGTTCACTTGATCACCTCGGTTAGATGAACGATTTTAGCCAGATATTACTGCACGGCGGCCATTGAGTCCCCCAAATAAATTCGCGGAAGGGCAAAACGTTCAAGCTAAATTTTGTGTCAAAAAAAGCCGACGAAACATCTTATACTGTTTTCTTTTGGTAAGTTGGCTGTTGGTCCATGGATTAATGCAGTTTCAATTCTAAATTTTAGCTGCCTTTTATTATGATTCATAGTGAACTAATAAGACATGCGGGTAAGATTAATCGAAAAAGTAACGCTGCCATTTATACATTTTTCAAATATGAAAAACGCAGAAATTTTACTATAGAACTTATTCCACGACAGAGGATGCGAACCAATGGATTGATCTATGAACAACTACGTACTCAAACGAATTTTTTGTAGTTTCGCATCGATCCCTGCGTTTGTTCCCGAACGTGGTGGAGACTATTTCGAATTTGTCTTCGTACAAATAGAAAATTATATGCGTCCTCTGGGATCTTATGCAGGCAACATAAATGCAATTTAGTAATTGCAAGCGTACAAATACACAAATATACAGCGCGCTGCGTCCTAATACATAATTTTCCTCTAGTCGTCGTCTAAGCCAAAACAAGTAATTCAACGAACTTTTTGCCATGTGCATATATTGTTTTCCGCAATTACAGCTTCATTTTGGTCCTGTTCCATTAACTGGTCACTTGGTAAATATTGCTTTTCAAATCTGTAAATAAGCTTTTATCAGTAACCTTGCATCGACTAATATTATAGGCACAGACTCGTAAAAATGTAGCTTAAATATGTTATATAAAAAAAAAAAAAGAGCCTATAGAATTATATTTTGGACTAATAGCAAGCCAAGATTCCTAAAAATGCGACCATTCAAAACAAGCAAACAGCTTGAAAGGCGCGAAAAAGCGCTTGACCTTGTCTGGACAAGACAACGAGTACCTTATGTCCTTTTCCTCAAAAAATGGTCATATATTTCCATATCCAAAGTAGCTCAGTGAGCCATTTGGTTGAACTTTTCGGGCTCCTTAAACGTAAACCTCACTGAAAATCCTCCAGGGAAGTCTTCCTCGCATTTTTCCCTAACTGACTGACACCTGGCAATAACTTAGATGGTCAATTTTGTACAAAAAAAAAAGTAGTTTTCGAATATTGCGGTGGCCTGTCTACCGTTGAAAGATTAGATAATACAGCAGCTGATATTCAGACAAATTTCGAAAACGACGCATGTTTTGTTCTATAATGAATGGGCTTCTGTCGACTATTAGGAGTCACAGATCATTGTTTGCCCGTTGTGGGCAGCAGCTTGCCGAAATGTTCGATTTTCGAATTTTAACATACTATTCAGTGTATATAGCAGGAAATGTAGCTATACGGACCGCTCTGTACTTCTCTAGCGAGCAAACACTTACTTCAATTTTAAGATTATCACACTTTCAAACGGTCAGAAGTTCGAATTTTTTTTTTTTACTTTTTTGATTAAACTTGTCGGCCAGCGTAGAATTATTTTTCTAGTGGACTATTGTTTAATGATATGAAAACAAAATAGTTAGCTCGTTGTCCTAGCAAGGTTTCGGCTGTTTCTAAGTTACATTTTCAGAAGCAAGCTTTAAGTTGCGTTTTGTGAAAAATTATTGTATTGAGTTATATTACATGGTCACCATGAAGGCTATATGAATCACTGTATTTCGAGCACATCCGAGACCGAATGCCGTCGGTGCAAATTGTACAAGAAATAACTGGCCACAACTTAAAAGAAATGCCAAGAACGAAGACATTGTGTTTACATTTGTTCTACCATATGTGGTAGTTGTCAATGACGTGTTGCACATGCTTACCTTTGCAGGAGATTTTCGCGCACCATTCAAACAGCACGATATTATTGACATGACAGCAAATTACAGGTAATCACGATCATCAGTTAAAAGATTTATCATAGATTGCTGTCTGTACCAGACCATGTGTAACCGTGTTTGTTATACACGCCTGGATGCAGTCGAGTTAGCTTTGAAGAACGGTGCAAACCATGATTCGTTCTATGAAGAAAGAAAATGTATTTTTTGACCCTTTCGCATCAAATTATTGCCAGTCCCTATAGCTACTCTATATATCTATATATACAAATATATAGGTGTGCGTGTATAAAGGCCCTAGAGGGTATATGTCGTGTTCTAATGCGCTCTCTTTCATCTGTTAGATATGATTAATTACCTGTTACAGGTTATGTAAAATGGAACCATCGTCGTTTCCATTCAATCATGTGAGCATGTGACTTTGTCAACGGTGATACCAAACATAAGGCTGTCGAATTACTGTCAGAATTGGCGCATGTCCCAACAGAATCGGGCGCAGTTTTGAGAGGAATAATTCTTTCATCCGTGAATTTATACTAACGTTGCCGACCTGCGATACACGCGACCGACAGTAGCAAATGTAAACCTTCTAAGCGACTGAACTTCACGAGCTGTTAGCCTTTATTTAATATATTTATGGATAGATGATCGCGCGATATGCGCTGGTGGGTTCTCAGCTTGTCGATCGTTCGTATCGCACTCTAACGAACCCAGGTGGGCGATGGATAGGAGCCCAACAATAGCACGAATGTACCGAACGGCTTTAAAGGGCTTTCGAATAGATCAATTTTAAGGACTAGTGATTGTCAAGCTGCTAGCGGGTTGTATAACGAAGCTATGTCATATCTTAATAATTCTTACTGGACTGCATCTAAGCTGACAACGGCTCCGAGTACTTTAAGATTTCCGGACGAACAATTCAAAACTTGAGCACTACAGGCTGCACTTGTTGAGAATATATCGGCAACGGAAATACCCTCTGAAACTAGTTCCGATGATGTCACCCATGATATTTTTATCCCAATTGCATCAGCCGCATTTTAGGCTCGAACATATTGTAGTGGCTCTAGATTTGTCGAATTGGTCTTGTGAGCGCTATCTTTCATTCTGACTTTTAGTCGAGATACGTGTGTTAGCCCATTTGAGCTCCGCAACGAGTCGTACCCAGTTCAAAATGAACACATAAACCCAATACCATATCTCACGTAATGTCTGCTGTAATGATGCTGTACGCAACGTCACCTTCCTTCAGACACAAAATCCTCGTCATTAAAAAAACCAGAAGACATTCCACTACATGGACTAGAGCGGCCGAACGCTTAGAAGGCCTGTTACGGATTACGGTTAAAAGACAGCATGTCCGTCACATGTAATGCAACATAGAATAGACATGGACAAGGATCTGCCGTAGAGTGTTATAATTGTTCACGATTTTTGTCTCACGTCTCAGTGTGCCTTTGGCACTGTGACACTGGCCCTTATCGTACCAACCGAATCATATACATACGTTTCTAGTTGCGTCACACAGCAGTGAACAGACGATGGGCGAACGAGATGATACATCAAAATACTATTATTACCTGCGATTACTTTCGTAATATCTGCTATTTTGCACATTAATTTACTATCTAAGGCGCTTATGTTGTGAATTTTCTAAGAAATATAGTGTTCGCCTACCTATGAAATTAACCGAATCTAGAAGATGTATACATTTCTCCCTAAATCCTGTTAATTTCAAAATCAACAAAAAGTACTGACTTTTTTTTTTATCTAAGCCTTCTATATATATCCTACCTGAGAAATTGAATTGGCGCTACTACTTCTATGAAAATCTTAGCATCTTACTATGCACTAGAAATTTGTCTGTGTAAATCCTCAACTAGCTGCTAACGGCGATAGGGTCCGTAAATGCGTAGTCGTCTGCAAGAGCCTGTAATGGCTTTGACGTTTCAAATAGACAAATCCTATTTACCACTTGGCAGACACTATAAATAAGTACATACATATAATAAGTGGTGTTTACTGTAACCTTCCTGAGACCGCGAATGGGTTCAGGAAATTGGCGCTGGCGCAGTATCGATGATGGCATCGTGGCCATAATGCACCGCTAATTTGTGACAAATCTTTAGTCTGCCATACAAATAAGTGAGACACTTAGAAGCTTGCTATAGTGTTGCCCTTGAATGAAACTTTGCTTGCTATAAGCATATTCATGACGAAAAACATAATTTCATGAAGATCTGGATAAAGCATCGTACACGACCTGCTTACCATTACGAGAATTGGTGCATCTGATCTAGACATCGGCGTACATCTCTGTTTGGCGCAGCGCCACCATGATACAGGTACATCATATCAGATACCATTTTATCGGTTTTACAGTTATGTTATGCGCCGGCATCTCGTTTGTCGGATCGAAGCGAACGTGATTGATTTTAGTCTGTGCTTCTTCGGTTCGCACTTCAGACGAATTACAGAAAAACATACACGAACATATAAGGGAAAGACACATTTCTTAATGTACGTAATTTTCTTACGAAAACTGCTAGATGAGCAGAAGACGTTCGCACATTTGGATACAGAGTTTAGAATTGAGGTTACTTTTTAAATTGTTATTTATTTGGTTTCTACTTGTTTGAGATTGGCTGTTGTGGGTCTGCGTATGCGACTACAATGGCTGTAGCTGACTAATCAGGACTTCTGAGGCCCTTTAGCCTTGTCTACTGTATTTAAGGCCTACGGATGACTTCATAAGGGAATTGAATCTTCTTTTATTCGAATGTTTATTTATTCCTTCGAATCGTTCAAATCGGAAACTACAATCAACCCTTCTACTTAATAAACGCAAATTATTGTAATAATTCGCTTGTTCTATAGATGGCCCTATACCGGGGTAGTAGACGAAAAATCGAGATAAACTATCGTTAACGAATATAACACGGAGCCCTCTCTTTGTAGCAAGCAATTATTGCCTCTAATAGTCGCTTAAGCCCGATTTAAATGCCTTGCAGAATTTTAGAATAAACACTGATGAAAAATAAGGACTATAAACGCTTCCCGTCAGGCACGTAACAGAAGCCGGCTGTGGATCTTCCCATGAGATCAATGCATACTATAATTGGGTAGCCGATGAATGGATGGGGCTTGTAAAAAGGTCAAAGCACAGCGGGACACCGTCGGACTATGTCTCACTGAATAGTTACTTTGAGTCGCAGCTGCTGGAACTATTGACGAGGAGAATCGACCAACGCGCACGGAAAACAGAAGAATAGTATGTAAACGGAGGACGCTGTATTGTTCCACGAAGAACGAACGAGAGATCGCCAGTTTTCAGTAGAACTCGATGACAATGATATCAGCTGACCTATTATACTCTAATAATGTTTAATGAAGAAGCATTGCTGGGAGGTTCATTTGGATGGTAATAGAAAAATCATATCTACACTTCCCTGAACATTGTTTAACCGTCAACAGGGCAGTGAAGCTCTGTATCCACAGGAATAAGCAGAACTTATAAACAAAAGCACATTCAATTTTATCATCATCATAGCGGGAGAGATACAATGATCTAAATGTTTTCATTCCTATCAGCGTCCATTCGACGCCCACCATTTCCTTTATTTGCCTGTATGTGTTTTCAAAGAGCCATAAACCCACACACGATAGGCGAGCATCTTCGAAAATTTTGCTTGCGTTCGCAATATTATAACAAACCCTCCAAAGGGCTGAAAAGCGTATGGATGTTTTCATTTTACTAAATTTCACCATACGACGTGGCCTCACATAGCAAACTACGCTTGCATTTTAATCGATAAGTATATACTATAGCCCTATTGTCGTACTGACAAAAAAATTAAGCTTCAATAATTTAAGTAGTAGATAAGAAAAATAAGCCTCAAGCTTCATTGGTTTAGGGTAGAGCTGCCTAAATATGCATATGAATGCTGGTACGCGCATACGAACGAACCAACGTGAAACTCGCGCAATGAATCTCGATTGGAGTAAATGGCCCATACTTGAGCTGTGTCGCCAACCGGAGGGTCCTGATGAGGTTTAGCCGTTAGTACTACGTCAGGATACATTAATCGTCTACGGATCTGATCGTCTAAGAAATGAACAAATAGGTACTGATCGGGACGTGGCAACGGATTGATGCAATGTCTTGCAAAGATCAGTGTACCATCATAATTTACGGGTAATCACAGGCTTCTTTCCGATGCAGTAATTAAGCTAATTTGGTTCAGATATAAAGCTACTGGGGGCTTACACAAGCCCCAACTTTGTTGCCTTCAACGCGGATCTTTGTTTCGAGAAGGTCTCCTTAGTTGAACGTACCCTTTTTACGCAGAAGTGGGTAAGCTATCAGACCCGTCCTGGAAAACAACATTCAACAAAATTGATAAAACTAGATTTGATTTTTTGTTTATTCGTCGAAGTTTATATGTACGTTAATCTTATGTAGCTCAACGTTACTAATAGGATTCGAGTTAAGTGCTCTAGTGAATGGTATTATTTAGACACAACAACGTAAGTGTTATCTCTAATCCTCGCTATTTTCAACAGCCACAGAATACGATAGCCACAGTTCATGATGCACAAAAGTATGTACAGTTTAAAATTAGAATAATCTACAACTAGAGTTCAGTTTTTATACTAACGATCACGAAGTTCAAGTTATTCACGTTTTTACAAGTTCCTCTTATAACGGGGCAAAAAAATTATTTTCAATAGGTGAGCCAAGAAATAGTAAACCAACAACTGTGCTTATTACCAACAAGCACTTCGAGAGTTGTTCCGGAATAGACCTATAACATAGATCGAAGTCGAAACAGCATATTTAGAATCTTTTAGCCCATAATGTCTATAAATATACCTTCTAAGTGTGATACTTCAATATGCCAAATTTCCAGTGAGCCAGTGCAATAAAGATGGTTTTTTGCATAACAAAAACAGGATCCTCACTTCGGGCTGTCCAGCTTTCCATCTCATTAGGTCCTATCCGTACTCTATGAACGAAAACATGTGAGCTGTATTGATGTTAGTCATTTCTCTTCATATTTATTTCTCTCTTCTACTTAATATACGTAACTATGCCTTCGATCGCACATCTGCCCGTATATATGCGTAATATATAAATGCTAAGGTACGTAAGAGGCATCATCAACTAACAGCGTCTGGCCCGTTCGCTGCTTATGGCCATTCGGTTTCTGATCTTTACAATGCTGTTTACCACATGGTTCATGCATGTGGATATTTCCTGCTTTTTGCACATTGGTTAGTCGTAAAGAGTATATTGTAAATGGTAATCAGTTCTCTTCGACCTGTTTTTTACGACCAGATTTATACGACGAAGCATGCTTGAATATTCAAGTGATAGATACTGCTGTGATGCTTACCAGTTTGTCTTCGTAGAAGGCATGAAGACCATCAAATGATGTTGAATCCGCATTTTCATTTCGTTAGAAACACCTTAAACATTGTCCTGAGCCCTGATCCACCTCTGATACTAGGCGTCGCTAAGATTGACAAATGCTAACATCGCCTTTGCGACAGTGAAACAAAGGCTAGAATCTAAGCGAATTTGAACACAATATATCTGACCACTTCATTTTTCCCGTTCTGTCTCTTCAATATGTAAGCTGCATTGCAAACATGTATTCTCTTCAAATAAAAAACAATTAAGTTGTTTCCTAATTGTTATACAGTTACGTAATATACCGTGTTTGGAGCTAGCCGCAGAATTATGTATTATTTTCGTTCCTTGAAGTTCGTTTTTAGAATCGTGCGTGACAAAATTAGCTGAATACGGCGCTCGTGTCGCATACGTAAAGCGCTAGATATTAAACGCGATGCATCAGACTCTTTCAAACAAATGGGGAATAGAAATAAAAATGTAGAGGTGCGCATTCTAATCATTACAGTCAGCGAGCTTTCACGTGGATCACTTTTTCCCACTGTTTATCTGTGTGTCTGTCCCGTTGTTTCTCCTGCAACGATATAATAAAGATGCAAAATAAATGTCAAGCTTGCTGCCTGTCAGTAACAATGCTTGCCAATATCGATTAATAACAGATCAAAACAGAGCCATTGGATGCAAGTTTCCGCTACAGTCGTGGCTTCACTGCGCGGTCCGGTTATATCTATTCTGTATGATCATTTGTATTCATTGTTTTTTATTTCGTGTTTTCTAGCTTTCGAATGTTACAGGGCATGTCATGAGGGCAGCGCCGTTTACAGGGCTCACCAAGCTTTCTCTTCAAAATGAATGACGTCACGGTGACATGAGAACGAAGACAAGGCAGGAACTCGTCCCCGATCTGATACCACGCAGTAATTCATATCTAGGTATAACGTATAGTATATTCACAGGCGACGTAGTGATATCATAACATGCGACTTTTTAAGCGTTATCGAACGTTCTATATAAGTTGTAACTTGGATTATAATTGAAGTCATCCCGTATATAATGTTTACTGTAGCCGTACAGGTATTTGTCAATAGTAAACCGAGTATTCTTAAAGCTGCCTTCAGTCGAAAGGTAAAATGTGACTTAATTCGAGTGCTCTTATCTTACGTTTAAATACATTTGTATGTATAAACACACACACGCACATTCTCAGACTGTTTTTCGATCTTGTGCGAAGGATAGTAACGGCGTATCTTATTTTGCTTGCAGTCTGTTTATAGAGATTTGTCTTACACAATATTACCAACCACAGATCATAATGCCTCAACAATTTTCTGTAATTGGCGCTAGAAGCTCACAGCTCTTATGCACCTGCCAACACTCATCGAAGTTGCCCGTAGGAATGGCTTAACCCATTGCTTAGATCCTGTTGAATAGTTGTTATATTGTACCTAAGCGAATTCGACGAAGCTGGATCTCGCTGCATTTTACGGGAGCTCGCGGTTGTTACCCTCGAATCGGCGTCCCGCTCCGAGAAACCTTGAGAAGCTACCGTACGCAAGACGCCACGAACGGGTCCTCGTCGATTGCGCCGAAGATGAAATACTCCATAGATGAGCGGGTTAATCAACGCCGTTGAACTGCCTAGAATATGATAAAGGACTGCAATTTAGCGGGTTAAGCCTCTACGGCTTAATGAGATGTCACCCCTAGCAGGTACGAAGAGCACTGCATTTTGCAAACACTCAAGGAAGGTTTATTATTATCATTACTACTATTATTATGACGGACGCGTGCAGAACGATTTGTACCGTTGCATCGATTACTTCGAAAACTACAAGTTACACCTACATACCGGTGAGATGAAATGGTGGATCAGTGTTCTCAAGGGTGCCTTGAGAGATTACTGTCTGACATCGCATACGCTCAGGGTCTGGCGTTAGCTAACGTGCCGGCTACCAACCTAGCACTAATGAAGGGACCGCAATTAAACCTGGCTATAGATCTTGCAGCTTGTACAACGTGTTCCAATACCATAGTTCGACAGCAGTAAACGAAATGATCATAACTAGGCAGATGACGACAACGAAAAACGCATAAAAATATAATGATTTTACACGGCATCGTTTTGCATGGGCCCGGCAACATTTGAATCGCGGCCATTTTTTTTCCAATCCTCCAGCGCTACTGCTTACTCCATTCGGGCACGGAACTGTCTAAATATAATTATAGAGATCCTGTGATATTTCTTCTTGATATTTACTGTGATAGTTATAGAAACATATGGTTTTGTCATACAATTTATTATATTCTCTTCAATGTATTGACTTTCCTGTTAAAGCCGAACGCGTTGAATGTATACGTATTTGTTCCATGATATCTGCTGAATTTTGCTAATAGGCGATATGGCAATGGGCAAGTATTCTTTTTTTTCATGATCCGCAGTGCGTTAGTTTGGCTGCCACGCTATTACTATGCCACACTTTATTTCAATTCTGTTTTCAGAGCGAATTGAAGTTGAGAAAGTTCAATTAGGCCAGCGATAGTAGATACTGTGTCAGAAAAAATAACAGCCAACGGTTTATTGCGAACTTCTTGGTAAGTTAAGATTTCATAGTTGAATGAAGTCTGTGCAGGTACAACAGGGTTGCAATACAGCCGGCTGTTATTTTTGCCTCACTCCCTTAAATATACGTACTCGAGCCTCGTAAAGGTTACGACTACTGAACTGATAAGTAGTTTTGCCGTGGACGAATTTTCAGACCAATGAGAGATTTGGTTCATCTTAAAGTAGGGCATTCTCTCTTGCTGCAATGCCCGTTTCGCCTAATTTTCGACCCCCACCCAGCAACGAGGGCTCTAGGTCCGTTATTACATCGTATAGTACCATCAAATCGAGCTGATAACGTCTTTCCCCGTGACCGTTTCGACATCTTATAATTCTTCTTTTCAAAACTTTATTGCCATTGTTTCGTCATGCTGCTATTGAACAACCGTCGTACAACAGCAGTACAGTACAATTGTTTCATCGTTGCCAGCGTTACACTGATATACCTGTTAGTTTTTTTTATTTGTTCTTAATCAAAATAGGATGGGCATTTCATCTTCCGCTGTTTCTCACCGCAATCCATCACCAATCGTGTCACCGCCGTCATAATAATCTGAGATCCTATAATTTCCGCTCGTGTTTGAAGGCGCTGTTTACTAAAATTTCAGTTTTTAAAGGCAGTATATACAGACAATGTTCTGACCACCGCTGAGCAGCGGAAAGATCTCGTACAGCCGAGTTTCCACCATGAACTACTGACTGTATATTCTCGTTTCCATTTATTTTATCCATCGACCCGGATAGGGCCAGTATATTTATTTCGACACGGTGCGGACCGCGCCTTACTCTGTTGTTATGCTGTTTCTAATGTGCACAACTTGGTTTTCTACTTAAGATTACCATCTATCGTGGATAGATGAATAACGGCTATGCCGCGTTCGTCTCGAAATTCACTTGAGCCTATGTCACGCCTTGTGTCGTCTGCTCTATTCTGGCTCGCTTTCAAGCTCTGGCGCCGTTCGAAATTCGAGTCCGTATGTTTTCGTCGCTTTTTCTCGTAATGTCTTGATGCTTATTGCATGAAATCCTTTCTCTTAGTGAAAGACCGCTTCTATAAAAAGACTGTATCCCGGATAGATTTTTCGATATTTTTTCAAATCTAACGTCGAACATGGTCTCGAAATCAGATACATGCCATGTTTTCTAGCGTTTACATACAAAAATTATATTGCTTTTAGTAGCGTATGTGTTTCACCACGTGTCGCTCGCGTAATTTCGTTCTCTCTGCTGGCTACATGGAACGTCATTTAGCTTTTGTTCGTTTTCAACCATATGTCATTGTTCTTTGTCGACAGTTGCCTGTCAGCTGAGCAGTTTCTGCCTGATCACGCGACCTTCTTTTTTGGCATTTTTGGCCAGCTTCGATTGTTCTGTTTTTTTTTTCTATACGTTTGCTTGCTTTATTCCTTAGTCCTGTCATTTAGTCCGCGCTGTTTTATACAATTTCAATTCTCAGTATCAGCTCGTCGTTCTATGTACACCCATAGGTGTACGTGCATATGTTTCTCTGGACAGCAAACGACAAAAACGTTTGCCTTATTCAGACCTGCACGGTGGGTTTACATGAGCTATTACGGCTAACATAAGTTATGTTGGTTCATTGTGGGTTAATTGATTTTGGTTGTAATACGGTATAAGCTCTGCGTGTATCGTATTAGAGGCACGTACGACCTGGGCAGGTATGTCCAATGTATCTAAATATAAGGGCTAATTATCTAATTTAAAGTAATAGCAATTAAATTGACAATAAATTAAAACTAGCTTTTGATCGCCATTCAAGTCCTCTGCTGCACCCGTCGCATTAATGATTTTTTCAGCCTGTCAATGTTGTAGAGCAGAGCTGTAAATATTCATCGTCAACATGTCACGTGCCTTTACAAACAGCTCTTTCAGATGATTCTCCATGTACTTTAATGATTTTCATCGGTTTTTTCAAATGATACAGGAGCTACACGGCTAGACCAGATGAAAATTCGTTAGATAATCAATACCTATGCTTGTTCGTCAACTTAGCTGCAGGCCTTCGTCCGCAACAGGCGACAGAAGAGCACCTTTTGTATCCGCTTGGAAGATATCGCTCCTAAAACTAAATGGTACTCTTTCCGCATCCGATAGCGTTCGCTTGTGAGGCATCGCAATTCAGAGTTGGAATTTTTATTGCTATTGCTGTTATGACGGTAATTATTTAAGCTGTTAACGGCTATTGTTTTTATAAGCGTTCTGCACCATTTAGGAGTACTTTCTGTTTGTGCTAACGAGGCAGAGACATTGGCGAAAATTTCAAACTGTATCTTCAGTGGTATGAATAGGCAACGGCACATGAGCCGATACGGTGAAAATATGCATTAATACGTTTAATAACTTGTTTATCGCAAACTATATCCCGTGTGTTAAATTCTATACTGGCAGTTAAATTTTACTAAGACACATGCGTTACTCTAAGGATATCAAATGCAGTCACTGCCGTAAATCATACGGTAAATCGAAGACTCACAGTGTTTTTGGGACGAATCGGCATACAAAGACACACGGGTCACTGATAAACAGATGCGTAGGTTGTAGGAGTGGATTGAGCCGCCGCGGGGCGAAAACAGTGACAAAAAGTTTAAAGCACGATGCGACTAAAGAATTCCAGACAAGTGCCTGTTCCCGCAAACTTTGTTTGAAGTAATACAAGGATTAATTCTGACCTAAAGGTGAAGAATATGGTATCCGAGGCTTAATAGATGAGGTTCTCACAGTACGAGACAAAATCTTAAATTTCCGAAAAAAGTATTCGTTTAATAGAATTTCAGGACCAAGATTCTTCTCTATTCGGCAACAGCTGAGCTTCGGTGTCAAGACTACTTCAGACTAAGGGCTTTTCTGTTTAAGGTGGCTTCTCATAAGCCCCTCACGCACCTTTGAACCCCTGTTAACATTGAATTAGGCACATGCAATGAAACATATGCGGTCAGCCACGCTGCTATACACCACATCGTAAAGGTTTGCGAAGGTTTGTCTGAACAGTTCTCAATAAGATTAAAGCTCCGCCATTTTACTCCAGTTAACCCATACGTTACGCCCTTATTAGTTACCAGTTAATTTTCTATGGGCTTGAAAATGACCGTTTGAAATAAATAGGCAATATCCATCTCGTCTTTTTGTTCTTACAAGTTATGTTAGATGAGTTTTCAAGGGGCCATTCAATCAGTTTCCGCTGAAATAATAACTATTGAGTTTTTCTGCGTAGACACCTTCTGACGTTTGTTGGTTTGTATGGTCGTGGGTGTGGACTTCGCAGGAACAACTTCAACCCCAGAATCGTTGCTCGTTTCTGTTCTTTAACAATCACCTGAATGTCATTTCCAGGAGTGCCATTCCTCTTCTAGATCCTGCATCGCCGTGATAGACGCCATGATCCTGTTACTCTTAAAGCCGCTATCACCACTGCCGCCGCCATCAAAATCGGATCACTGGAACTATCGGACTGAATAATTTCATCTTTTCAAAACAGATGAATCAAGAACGAGCGGGCAATTTTTAAATCTAAACCGCTGAATACGTTGACCTGGTTAAATTTTCTTGTGCGATTTAAGGAACATCAGAAATAAAAACTTAGTTAAAAATACTCGGTTGCTCCTATTACGGCCAGGATACGTCGCAAAGAAAACAACACTTAGGAGGCAGGAACCAGATTAAATCGAAGGAATGAATGATTTCAATAGAGTATCGGTGTAAAGTACTTTTAGCAGCATACGTTACGTTGCCTTAATCTTAGAACAAGCATGACAAAACGAAAGGATTTTTGCTTTTTTTTTTTTTGTAAAGTCTCATTAAAGTACAGATTTAGGTAACTAATAGAGCACCACAGCTCAGCTGGAGGATTACTTTTGTTATGAGCATAATGCATATAATTTACGGTCTAAAGCTAGCGTTTGCATGCACGCGAGCTGAATACACGAATAAAATAATGTAATAATATTATCTGGCAGTATAGCCGGCAAATCAACAAAAATGTCGTATTTGTGAAGACATTTCGTTAAAAAAGTGTTCTTCCAATTTATTGATTGGTTCGCAAATTTTTGTTCATACAGTTGGGCGCTGGACGTGTCCATACCCGAAAAGGACTTCATTAAAGAACCTGGCAGAAGTATTCGGCCTCTTGAATATTTCGACTCTAGTCATAATCCAAGTAAAAATCTTCCTCTACTAGGATAAATCGATGCTCACTAGCCATACAGATCATCTGCTAAATTTCGAGGCGCACAATTCAGTACAAACCCAGCGGTCGTTAGCCTTAATTAACCAGCATGTTGTGCGAAAAAAACCTTTACATTCAACGGTGCGAGCCAGTGGATGGGTGCAGAAGCAACACGAAACTGCTCGCCCACATTTCTTTCATATGCTCATTCGTCATACAAACTGCTAAATTATACCTATTAAGATCAAACTTTTCTATTTCAAGATTAGAGCGATTTTCCTTACGACCAGAGTATCTGTAAGAATAAGCGAGAACTCGGGAAAATGAAACATACCTCACAAACAGTTTAACTAACGCAGTTAAGACATGTGTAATCAACCAAATCGGTAAAAGCCAGTTTCTATATAAACATTATAAAACAATTTAAAAATGATCTGGCGTTGCGTAATCGGTATATCTTTGACTTGAAGGCCCGCCATGTATCGAGTTAGCAAACGTATTTTATGAAGACGCATCCTAAATAAAAGCTCAGTTGCTAAATAATTCGATCAATGAATGAAAAAGTCGGATTTGTGGGTTGTTTCATTAAATGTATCATTCATTGAACTAGTCATCAATACCTACGATCTAGTTGGGGGTCGATCCTATTTCCCAGTTGGCCTAAAACCCTGCGTACACTGACATAAGTTGCGCGTTTCACTGACGAATGCGAAAAATCGCAAGACTCCAAGCATAGAAGCGGAGACATTGTCGTGCCCAACCCCAGTGCAAATCGCGGCTAAGAACGTAATTCTTCTATGACGTAAAATAGCTAATCCTACTGCCAGGCGGTAACCAATTCGTAAAGTTAATCGCTGATAGATTGAATGTCTTCAGGCCGGTGGCGAAAAAATTACATTATCTTCGATCGTTGCGTCTAATTCTCTTCAAAGAAAGCCGTAACAAGATCAGTCCTTACCCAGTGTAACGTTCTCTTTAAGCTCTTGCAATCCCCGCGAGTCCTAGCTAGTCCTATATTCGCGAATACAATACTTGGCTTTGCAAGTTTTAGTTATTGCCGAATTAACAGAAACGAGAAACGTGATGGTACATAATAATAAGAGCTATTTTGAGTGAGTACTGAACGTACAGATTCCTGCTTTTTTTTTTATGCAGATTCATCAATCGACGCTTAATAATAGCAAACGTTCCTTTAGATAACACGTTAGCCTTTAAGGGAATCGCCGAAGAAATACAGTTGATCCACAGTTGTAATCATCAAGAGTAAACAGGCGCGATCTTTGCTGATCGGGAGACGACTAACTACACCGTTTATACGTTCCTCAGGTGTTCTATGAGCACTAGTGCACAAAAAAAAAGACGGCTAGTTTTCACTGATATCGAAGCGACAGATATCAGTCATCCTATAACAATAGTGGTAACTAACTCGTCGTAGCTAAGAGCGTTGTGCCTTTCAGACTTACCTTATAGCTACTACAGGTGATGTATTCTACCCGCGACCAAAAAAAACCCAGCGGTAGCGTCAGAAGTCCCAGCAACGATATCATCTAAAAAACAGCTCGACTAACAAACAATACTAAATATTTTTTAAAATCGCTTCCATAAATAGTATGTTAAAGTATTTACGTTTTGCTCACGTAAGAAAGTTTCGTCCCGCTCATAGCGGCCGCTGGCTCCAGTAGCAGCATTACTCAGCGAGGAAAGAACAACCTTAGACGACATTTATCCGTCACTAAATTGGGTATTGGGTAAACTAAATTGGGTAAATTGGGTATATAGATCTGTTCGTTCACTGTACTGACTGAAATTAATCGAACGGATGATTATATCACATATCAAATCCACACACGCCGATAGGAAGACACAAGCAAAAATAAGTGTCTCATATTGTAAACATTGGCTTTGGTCGTTTCTTTTATTCTTTTCCGTCAGCCGTGCCCTACGGGGCGTTACAATTGACTAATAATCTTAGTGTCCGTTCGACAGGTATGACAAACTCATTAGTGTTTATCACTTCAAATCCGCTATTCAACTTTAAAATTATCCTCACGTAGTTCCCAGATATCCACCCCTAACTTGAACTAAAACGTCCTGTGATACATGCATTGAAAATCGATTCATCGTATCCCGTAAGCGTACGTACACAGGGTTGGAATCATCTCGTCTGTATACGGATAACGTTTCGAAGATGGGCATTTGGACGAATACGATCAGATACTTTGCGTGTAACGCTTCCCGCATCAAGTCAATTAGCTAAGATGGATCTCAATTAAGCTGACTAATGCTTATAGCCACAGTATGACAAAACCTACATCCGAGAATGCCATTTCATACATAAGATGATCGTGTATCATATGGCGACAGGTTCTCCATCTGTGAAGGAAATACCGGATCTTGTTTGACATCTTGAGTTCTGCCTCGGCAGGCTCGCCCGCTGCCTTTAGCGTACCTCGCTAATGCTTTCGTTCATTCATGAGAAATGGTTACAAATGCTCACCAAATCGGCACACTCACGTATAAGTCATTCCCTTCGTCCTTACCTTAATAGAAACCATTGCAGGCCCGAAAATTTAAGATCTTCAAGGATTTTGGAAAACGTAGAATGCGGTGAATTCGAGTAAACTTTTGCTTTTTTTTTTAGTACCGTAACGGCGAGCTCAGGAAAGCATAGAGAAGCTGTCGTTTCATTCAATCTGATCACGATCTATTCTAACCTGTGACACCCAACTAATTGTACTGAAGCTTCCATACGTATCGTTCAAAACTGCGAAAATTAAGAAGATGAGATCAATTTGTTCTGCCAAGTATCCCAAAAGTGAAGAATATTGCCGTCTATCAAAACCGTAAACAAATAAAAGCATTTGACGTACTCATTTGGACTCTCTAATGATCTTTTCCCATTTGTATTATGAAGTGCTGGACAGCGAGACGAAATGTAAAAAGTAGTTTAAAATATAATTAGACTATTTTCTCCCTTAATTATAGAAGGATCTAAGACCCTGAACCCACTCGTGCGAACTCTATAGGAAATTACAATAAAACAGATTGAGGCTATGATATACGTTCGTTCGGATCACAAATGATGAAAAATTGTATAGCTCATAGAACAATTAAGGTTTTTTGTTAAATATAAAGAACTCCGCGAAAATCGTGCTGCTCAACTTAAATAACTGGAAGGAAAAGGAAATTCACATGGCAAAATAACTATGCCAGAGTCAGTGCAAAACATTCAATCATCTAATTGTGTATAATGGACCAAAATTTATCGTATTCAAATATAAATGTTGTATGTTATTCCGTCAAATTCAGAACCGTCTCGAATTGCTATACATTTGTTCCACGCTTATCTAACATACTGGTTGCAAACGAGCTTGTTTTTTTTCTTTTTTTGAAAAAGGAATCAAACTTTCTTGCTTCCTGATCACGCATTCCGTCTCATTCCTGCTACAGGATTTTCGATTCACGTTCCAACTAGGTGCCATCGTGAAAGTAGGATATTTTCTGCCAAAGCTAGAAGAAATATTCAGTGTTCAGTTAATTCCGTCGAATTATTGAATGTTGGTTCGTTCTTTCGTTGAAGTTTGTCTGTTTTGCACAGTTGGTTGCTATGGCAACGAGACGAAAGCTGCTGTTGATGTTTTGATACGGTTGCCCTTTCACAAATGGATTATCCTGTGCCGACAATAAGACTGGCGAGAATAGCTTAGAGTGCCTCGATTCGTATAAGGAGAAACCGATCCGCATGTTAAAGTCGATGAGGTAGATTTGTAACAGGAGGACAATCGAGTCGGATAGCGATAAAATGAACCGTGGCACGTTTTTCCTGATACGATGTTTCATCGCTCTATATTATACGGACAATGAGCAGCTTCCGAACACGAATTAACTCTGGACTCATTAGCAAAAATCAGTTTACCAAAAGTGAAAAGGCGACTAGGAAGTTTTTACTTTCCATGAGATTACGCCCACTTACGTTTCACGTATTTCAGTGTTGTTTCAGTGATACTTGTAAGAAGTGCTCTGTACGCTGGCAAGAACAAGCAAATAGTCGACCGGATCCGCATAGGTAGTTTCATGGGACAGTATTAGTCTTGTATAAAAAAAAGGTTGGGACTTAGTTCTTGGTAAACCACTAAATGGCATCTAGAGGCCTTTACCATTGTACCTTCTTGTAACCAGCCATAAATAATAGCGAAACTGTCCACACTAACACCGATCCTTTAACAAAAAAAAAAAAAAACGAAAAAGAAAAAGACTAATTAGGTAACGGGAACAAAAGACACTTACTTTTTGCAAGTTAGCTCTATTCTGCCAGTACATGTTCGTGCAGGAACCAGATCCAACTGAAAAATCATTCATACAGTGGTAAATCCCTTTACCTCTTCCTTTACTCCTCGGCTTGCTCGTCTGCTTTCTCTATCGCTTCCCTGACTACTCTTCCAGGTCATATTAAACTCATTCAGTTTGACCTGTTCTCAATCGACTTCCCTTTAACCGAACACCTCACCTGGACCAGCACTGGCCTTATTGATGGCTGTGGTCTGCCCCGCCCCTAGGGACTCATCTGGGACTATAGTTAACTACCTACAGTATGTTTATGAGTGAGATAAAGTGCGAAAAGTATTGCTACGCCCACAATGAGATTGTAAAATGTGTGATTTCAACGCTGAATTAAAGCATTGAACTGACAAAGTTTATCATTTAGAAACAAATCTTTAAGGTAAATTCCCTGGTCCTGTAAAGCGGGCGTTCGCTAAAAACTTCTACAGATCAACGACAGTCGAGCAAATCGAGGTGTTTTTGAAGGGTATTGCCTTATAACAAAGACAGCCTAGGTATAAACGGGTTGACATTTATAAATTAAAAATGCCGCAAATGTGTCATTTCTATCGCCGCTGCAACGAATCCGCAGCAAGAAAAATCAATCTAGTTCTGTCGTGTTGATATAATCGTTGAGGAAACACCGAGACAGCAGCATCTAAATAATCAAGGACACATACAAGATCGGCCACCGCCTGCAGAAGTCGGATGAAGCAAAGCTTATTCGCGACAATCCCATAAAGTCCCAACAAAAACCAGTGGATTCTTCCCAGGAACTGCTAGCCTCCTAAAGACTGAACTTTTTTCCTATGTTAGCTCCCTGCTAAGTGAGAAGATCATCACGTGACGTCTATGGAATAAGTGTGTTGCAGTATAGTCTGCAGTTGGGCCAGGTAATTGGAGATGACGAAGATATAGCGTCTGCTGGAAACGATCAGGTTAAGGTCAATTAACTTTAATCAAAAAGGGTCGCGTATAAAATTCAGCCATCTAATAGATATCGCAAGTGACATAAAATCGTAAAGCTAAGAAAATTCAGGACCGAAACAATAACGATAGAAAAGTTTAACTCTACAAGACAACTATCTTTGTAGAGCCGAAATAATTTTTTATATACATCTTATGATATTGTCATTATTACGTGCATGCTCCGAAACTTATCTAATATTTTTTTCTCTATTTTAAAGTAGAATTTCTCATATTGACACTATTTCCTTGTTGGTCTTTCCAGTACGCAGGTATTTTGACAAAACTACGACTAACTTAATCGGCACCATAGGCTCACTGACATATCTATTTATATGGAAGAAACGGCAAGACCGAGTAATCGTTGGTGTGTCTGTCACATCTGCTTAAAAACGATGTTGCAACAAGAATCCATTATTGCCAAATACTTTTATTGCCTTGCCGGTTTCCGATTTAATCGCAGCACTAATGGCAGCAAAATCCATAGTATAGAAAACGGATTTTCAAAAACAACAAATTATCGAGCAATGCGATAAAATTAACATCCTTACACAGAACTATATGATACAGATAGATGGCTGACTATACGTTTATTTTCTTTTGTAGCAATAGACATGTCCTGTTTTTCCTCGTTCCTGACTTCCGTCCTATAGGCCTAGCCAGATTTCATCACTTTCGTTAAACCATTCACTGTCGTCTCTTCCCATCTCGTAGCTTGTACGCGTTTGCGTCTCTCAACACCAACGACAAAATCTTGATTGCGCTATTTTGATGTTCGGCTTTCTCTGCCTGCCATTGCTACGTTGGATGTGCAGACAGAAGTGTCGAGATCTCTCTTAGTTGGTTAGAACACCAAATGATAGATTCGTTCTCTGCAGCGGTCATTGTCGCACTTCATACTTTTATCTCCTGCTCTTTGTCCCTTAGCAGCCTCCCATCAGCTTCGCAGGGGTTTCTGAGTAACAGCGTAGCTTACAGCCGGCGAATCGGCTACGGGTCGATAAGCCGACCAGCCCATTTTCCATTTATGGCCTGGTCCGACCACATCGGACAACTCCACTGTAACCCTGTGGTACTTTCGGGGATAGCCCCCAGTAACTTGTTGTTGATGTTCACGCCGCTGTCATCATCGCCGTCACTGCCACCACTGACAACAGCGTTTTCCCTGTTACGATAGCGAACAAATACTGACGCTTGCGTCGTTTTCACTTTGTGCTGCCTTCTGTTAATATTTATTTCGACCAAAAAGGACAAAAAGCAAAATCAGTAATCCTAGGCATCTACTGCCGCAGTTCGTCGAGCCTTTTAACCATCTTGCTTCTGCTGCTTAAAAGCTCAGCGGAGGGAAACGGCATTTAGAAATGAAAAACAAGGATGCGCTCAATGTGTGGAGCCGTAATGCTATTAATACTCGTAGGAGTCACGGCAATGTTCTCACCCAACCCGGTAATCAATCATGTGGCTTCATCAAAGCCTAGTATAAGACTTTATTGGCCGATCTTTGCCGGATAGCTAAAAATGAACTGAATAAACCGGTAAGTAAACATGATCGAACGAGTACGTTCCGTTCTACGCCCCGTTGAAAAAAGAAAAGGATCCACCATAAGGCCCGGCCTTAATGTTTGTATTCGCTGCGACAACTCTTAGGCTTAATGCTTATTCTGTCATCGTGTACCGTCTGTTGTATGTGCCTACAACATATGTATGTATGTACATATATATATATTATAGACACTTCCGGTTATTTTTACTGTGCGAACAAATCTTCAAAATCATTTCGGTAATGCATCAAGGACTTGCTTCTTCTAAAAGGTCCAGCCAAGGTAGGCCTTGCTGGACTCATCTGGGGTTTCTCTGACACGTTTACAAAACAGACTCGTAGAACACTTGTCAACGTTCAAGTGCTCATGTTGCCATAGCAGAGAGGTCAACATTCGCTATTCAGGCCACGCCGCCCCTCTGCGAATACTGAAGGACAACTCGAAGAACAGATACAGGATAAAGTGGTAATGTCTGGGAAAGGCATCGTACATTCTAGAGTAAACATCATACACACTCACGGAAGTTGTTCTGGCATAACCGCTCGACTATGTAAAGCCAAATAGGACACAAACAAAGGACAAGAGCAAATCTTTTTGCTTTTCGATCTTACGACAAATAAAGGCCCGATAATTATCCTAAAAAATAACTCAAATCACTCCGAAATTATATGAAACGAAAAGCATAAAACTTGGTTACGAGGCGTCGATACATGCAATCACGGCTCACGCTGCAATAACGAACATGCTTGATAGTTAATTTGTGAGCTAAGAATAACTTAAGCAAGCTTTCCGCGTGGCAAAGACCCATGCAGTTTTGGATATGAAACGATAACGTATTTTGTTTTGAAATTATTCCGGATTTAGCTAATTGTGGAAATGGATCAGCCACTGACTAAACAAGAACAAACAGAGGGCATTATCAGTCGGTACATCTGGCACTTTGCAAGGCTTATTCTGTCAAGGAACGATTACACGTAGGGCAGTTCTCATCTAACCACTAGACATGATTTTGAGGCAAATCTCCCTTCTATGGCTTATCGCTCGCCTTGCGACTATCCGAGTAGTGGTTTCCGGCTTCTGTGAGTCACTATTGGCATGTCTTGAACTGTAGACCGCCTATAATACAGGGCACACCCTAACGAACTAACAGTTGCAAGAACACATAAATGACTGCAATGGCGCTTAGCTACATAAATAAGTGGTTAGCGTTTGATAACATCGCTGACATGTTCGCCAGCGTGTTGCTTGTTCAAAGCAAGAAATTTATCAGAAGTCGAATGATAAATATGGCTATGAGTATAAACATTAGTCGTGACCAGCTAAGGTAGTGATAAAGGTGGCAGCCCGAAAGTTCTCGTTCCTTAGGTACAATAACGTCATGGCACAATAACGGCTTTCGCTTAGCTTAGCCTATATATATATGTATATATATATATATATATATATAATTACCTATCAATACACTTGTTATTCTTGGAATAATCGTTAGCGCCAATCCATTACATACCTCGTATAGTCGACCAAAGAAAGTTTATCATCCTTATTCCTTATATATATATAGATATATATATATTTGGAAAAATTATGGACAAAAATAAAAATATGTCGAATATCCAAAGATGTCTATATTATATCTCAGTAGACAACAAGACTAAAAATATCGCCCGTGACAGAAGATTAATCACTATATCATTTTATACAGTGTGAAGTAAACCAATTTATAGAAAACTTGTCAAAAGATGGTATATAACTAGGGACAGAAATTTAAATGAAAACTGCACAGTATACCTTAGGTAGCAGGGTAAAACTACAAATAATGTTTAATGTCCTGTACTTTCAACTATACCATATGAAGTTGAAGCCAACTTTCGGATAATCAAAGTTCTTTCAACTTTTCTAATAAAGTACATGTGAGGTTTTAAGTAGTAGGAATTAGGATGCAAGTGGTGAAAAAAACAGGTAACGTAGCCAGTTTTTTAAGTTACTTTTTCAGCTATCGGTGTCGTATCAATATAGGTCTCTGAAAATTCGTAAATAGGTAGCTTCTATGGCCTGCTATAAACTTCAAGCAACACATGTAATCATTCTTCTCCTATCGATAAATAGAAGTCAACAGTGTAACCTTACTAGATTGCAGAATTTCAGTGAATTAGTTCGATGAAAAGAGATCACTGTTTTTTAACAATAAGTTCTCAGCGATTCAGTTCCGGTACTACAATACCAATATATTTCTTAGTCGTTCAATTCAATAACAGAGGTCTATTGTATAACGTAATGTACATATAATGTAGTTACTTACCAAAAAAGAAGATTGCTGCCGACAGCTCCTCGGTAAGCTGCTGATCATCAGGAGCTAGGAAGACAAAGATCACCATCATCATGTAGTATGGTGTCCAGCAGACGACGAAAGCGGCCACAATGACAAGCGTTATTAGAAGTGATTTTCGCTTGGCACGGTTAAACAATCGCTTACGTTGTTGCTCCATCGTCAAGGAAGATGACGTAGCCGACACACTGCAGCCGACGCCGCTGCCACGGGCGAGCAGTAACACGCCTCCCTGAGTGCCTATCAAGAAAATGTTGATAAACTAATTATTAAACATTTATGGTGACTCAATATCGTATTACGTTGTATTACCTACAACTTGTAGTTGTATATATAGTGTGAGTACGAGGCGATATGAACTCAAACAAAGGCAATTATATGCACTTTTGCTTGTTTATATTAGCTAAAAAATTTAAGATAGCTCATTAAACTATTGTTTTTGGCACTTTCGACATTAACTTCAATTCGAACGTAGTCATTCTTTGAAAAACTATAGGTTAGAAGTGGGACTAAAATAACAATCGAGATCTCATTCAATTTCTACCACAACCTTTTCAGGATATTAGCACAATTGTTACGACAAAGGATTTAACCAGCTTCTAGCTACCGAA
Organism: Varroa destructor; assembly: GCF_002443255.2. Taxonomy (NCBI): domain Eukaryota; kingdom Metazoa; phylum Arthropoda; class Arachnida; order Mesostigmata; family Varroidae; genus Varroa; species Varroa destructor. Next base: position 24,248,284 of record NW_019211459.1, read on the forward strand.
CCAAATCTCATAGACCAGATTATTAAAAACAGCGATTCATCGAAATGCAACACCTATTTTCAATTCGAGGCCTATGCATAAACTAAACGTCCGTCTATAGGACACAAATAATAGATACGCGAAGATAATACGCTCTTATTAAAAACAAGAGTAAGTTCTGTAAAATTTTCACGCACAGAGCTAGCTAGCTAGCTTCCAAACTTTTCATTCAAAATAGGGAATCTCCAACAAATCTCCGATCCATACATCCCACATAGTTTGAATCAGTGGGAAGTCTAAACGACACGATCCTATTTAGGTATAGGTCTCTTCTGCTAGTATCCAACAAGTTCCATGGCGCCTTTTTTACATTGACGTGTCATATGCGGAGAGGTGCATTATCGCACTTCAAACCTTAAAAACAAAGCTGACGGCTACTTGTCCTGTACGATCTGAGTGTCAGATCGTCAAAAATGTTAGGGGGAGGTCGGGCTTGTTGTTCTCCTAAACAGTAAACGCACTTGTACTTGGATGAAGAAAGCCGGCGATGTAGGCCAAGGGCAGGTGTTACTTTTGCGGCTACAGAGTTATCAACTGCTAATGATGAAACTGTCGGGTCTAGCGAGAGTATTTTTAACTTACAGCGATCATGATAGCTAGTTCGTTTAACAACAAATGCAGGGAATAAACGGAGACACCGTATAGTGATCGCACCTATACACCCAGCTAAGATAGCTATTTCTAAGCGTTGTGTTTCCTCGCCGTGGGGTTCATGAGCCTGTTGTAGTAACATCCATTAAAACAGTTTGCATATCTTTTATTTACAAGGAAAATTTGATAATTTACAGATTCTAGACCATGCGCCTTAAACTGCTGGGTACATACATGATAGAAGCTATTTTTATTTTCGATAGCTGTCAATCTGATGTGTTTATTTATTTAATAATTCAATTTTCATATAGGATTAGGGCGACCTCAACCTTGCCTACATCTGGTCTTAAGGGCGGATCATATAGGTAAGATCACAAAAAGGAAATAGGGAATCTAGCTAGTCTCATATAAGTGAAAAATAGGCGCAGTTTTTTTGCCGAAACGATTCTTTATTATATATAAGAAGCCTCGCTCTACGCATATGCCTTGCTAAAGTAACTATAGATTACACAATCAACTTAATATTGGCTGGTGTTTCGTCAGACTAAACTATGCAAGTGTTACAGTTATGTTAAGAAAGATAACAAATAGCTGCGTGCTTTTTTTTTTTTACTTACGGCCACTTTAACCTGTGCAGGCAAAGATCATCCTGTAATGTCTATCGTGAACGTAAGTTAACTAAAACATGGTCAGCTATTTCGTGTCTTTCGACTCGAAACTCTTAGCTCTATAGTACATTTACGATAGGCGATATTGCATGTAGCATACCGTATATGTATATGATATATAATACACGAATCTTCACCACACTCTTTTAAACTTAACTTCGAGTCCGGCAATTTAATATATATGATGAATTTTCATAATAGTGCAGTGGAAGTGAACTGGTGCACTCGACTAGTGTTTTCGGAAACCGGTCCATTTTTGAAGCCAAACTTAAACAAACACGTTCTGCGCTAAGGGACAAGTTCCTTGCAGCACCACCAATGGCAAGTAGAGATTCAACACACACAGTTTATAATGATCAATTTGACCCAAAGCAAATAGAGAACAAGGTGGTGCAAATCTGCAACAGGTACTGAAAAGTAAAAGGTAATTGCCATTTTATTCAGACTAACTTAATACAGCATTTTTTCCACTAAGTCAAGAAGTACGTTAACGATCGTCACATGGGTAATTGCCCCAATACTAAACTCAAGCCTATTTTAGTCTGGTCTGTGTGAGTTCTCTGCAGGAGCTTGGACTACCCCACTACAGGGGCAATCATTGTTAGCAATTCAGACAATCAGAAACAATTGGCATATAGTAGCGGAAATAGCTTTTCCGTTATAGGAACGAAGTAGGTGCAGTAAGAATCTAAAATTTTGACACATTAAGTGTGCAGTCACCCTTGCAGTGTCATTAGGTCCTCGAGTATAGCATTACCCGTCGAAAGTTCGCGAACTACAGTTAAAGTTATTTAGCTCGACATCGAGCTTGCGCATTTTACTATCTTTGCAGTACTATCCAGTGAGACTCCAAAGTCGTAGGCTATGAGCCGAGCTAAGGGTCAGCTTGTATATATATGTCGTGCGAGACCATTGCGTGACCATACATCGACCTTGTTATATACTTCTTGTCTTGTATTTTTGTTTAAATGTTTTAAGCATGCGATGTGTTTGCTGACACCGTTTGAAAGTTACGCATTGCAGATACTGGCCTGTATCTTACTTATCTACCAACGTTAATCGCTATTCAGTACACTACTGACTATTGAGGATGTTATCAACTCCATTCGATATTCAGAGACACACCTTAGATGGCTATTCCTTTGTCCAATTTTCTGGGAATCACTCATTTGAAACAGCTCAATATGAAATATTGGAAAAGACCTATTTTTTCGGCCGGCTGTTATTGAGACGGTAGCAGTACGATTCATGAGAAGGTGATTACTACTTCAGTATACAGGAGCCACGCGCGTGTTTGAGATGCTGACTGTGTCAATTATAACGTCGTTGTCAAAATTTACCTATATGCTTGAACACGCACACCATATAAGAGGGCATAGTGAATAAAAAAAATAGGGTAGACGTTTGTGGGCCAAACATATACTAAATGGAGAACGAACGTTATTACCGCCCCAGGCAGAGTGTAATCGTCCGGGAAAAGGTATGAACTTACGTGATATCGTGACGAAGGTACAAGCGTAAATTGCAATGAGAAAACAGAGCGGCACGCAAAACATCGTCACAAATGATACTCCTGTGTATAGTTGCTCCTGCCATTTTGCTGAATAAAAACCATACGTGACGCACTGGTAGAACTCCTCGATAAAAGGGCCTCGAAGAACACGAAATACAAACACCTATATAAAAGACAAAAGTAAAAATTTTACAACTAGCCAAACGTGAAGAAAGTGGTACCGATAACACCACTGGAAAATTGTGGTGTTCATAATTAGAGAGTACTTTTAAGCAAAAAAACAAAAAAAAATTCGAACGTACTTTAAATACAGCCTTTTCTTACAGCAAGTAGCGTAAGGTGGTTAAAGTGTACGTTTTTTTTTACCACGCTTAAGCAAGCTAAAATATTTCGATTCAATTATTAGTATTGCATCATGGTATAATAAGGTTTATTCACATTGTGTAATTTATAATACCTACACTATCTCTAAATTCAGCTGATTTTCGTACCACTTACTCTAAGACAATTGCATGGGCACAACCTTCAGTGTTCACGAATGGCTTGATTTATAAACAACCATTTTTATTTGATGGGCGAGAAGGTAAGCGTTCTCGTCAGAGGAAAAGTTGGCCTCCGTAAAAATGGTGTTCCTAAATGAGCTTTCATACAACTACTGAACATTATGTACTGGGCATGCATCTCTAGTGAGGCCGTGACATTAACAGTTACTGGAGGCACGTGCACATCTGAATGAACCATTGTCTCCCATGTTGTATTAAGCTAAATAAACTTCTAAAATATCTGTCTCTTCCAAAAGATTTGACCACTTGTAGAAGCTTCCTGGTAGACATGGGCTTGACCTTGACTTCGTGGGTCAGATGGCCTCGTCGACAGCGACAAGAATTTTCAATAAGGGTCGAATCATTCATCTATCCTGTACACCGTTTGAAATCTATTTGACCTGGGAGTCCTGCCAATGAACATGGCTCTAATCGCAAGCGTCGAGAAAAATTTCGTATTCGGACAAGGAAAGTTTCCAAATGAGGGTTGACATGGACACTTAGTTTCAGCCATCAGTGGCCTATAAAACCAGTTGCTTGTTCATGAGCGCAGCCGAATAAGGGATTTGGTAAGGTCTGACCTATTAAAGTAAAACCATGGTAACTGCTGGTATAAACAGCAGAAATTCGTGAGATCGACAATGCAAGTAAAACACGTAAAGGGGCGGATATTATTTGTTACATACGAAGATTTTTCAGTAGAGTAGCTATATCTCCTTTAGATTTTATATTATTGATGGAAATATCGAGGGGATAATGTCAAGCAGCTATTCTATAAATAGATTTATATCTTTGAAGCAGGACAGGCCAGTATATAGAATAATCTTAAATCAGAGTAGCTTGTGGAAATCATGTATAAAATTGGTTCATTTAACTTCAAATAGGCGTCACCTCAAAACAATTTCCACAGCAGCAGTGATCACTCGATTATACGATAGGTTTGACTATCAGCACGCACAGAGATAGATTCATACCTTTTTTCGGGTAGGGCCAATACGTTAACCGATGGTGCCTCATCAACAGCAACTCTCATTTTGGTGCTGCATGATCTTTTCGATGCTTATGCAACCTACGCGAATTCTCGTTTGCGGAGTCTCTGAAATCAGTACCCTTACCTCATCCACTCTCGGAACCGTCATTTCCGCTATCTGCATCTACTTACCGTTAGAGGCATCAAAGCTAAAGGAACGAAGCAAATGTGCGTGGAGAGTGAAATTAACTTCTACACACCTGCGGGATTGCTAGGCTTCCGGCTAGAAACCAAATGAACACGACGAGCTGTCGAATGAGCCTTCGATTTTTGTCCCTTCGCATCGGGTAGGTGACTGCTAGGTATTGGTCGAAAGCTAGCAGGACCAACACGAATGTTGACAGGTACAAAGAAAATACCTGCGTAGAGCGTAACAAGTGGGAAAAATAGATTTCTAAAAAAAATGCATTTTGTTTTATTCAGTTCGAAATGGAAAGTTGTTTCATCCGTAGAGGAAACATGAGTAAAAATAATAATAGTAATAATAATAATTATGTGATTAAGTAAAAAAAATAAGTAAAAATGGCCTTAGGTATTAATTTAATATCGAAAAGTTAGATTTGGCTTCATACATAACAGATTTTTCCGTTTATGTGCATTTAAGTTTTTATTCTGTACATTAAAACATTCGGATCAATACAGATTAAGTAATCGAGCTTCATCGATTGTACGTAGCAAAGACGCAATGGCCATACCTCGTACGCGCTATATATTGAACGTAACATACCTCACAAGGCGTTGTGTGTAATTTTTTCTACCTCGGAATAATAGAAACTAAAGTAAAATTAATAGTTTTTTTGTGAACTGAGTAAAGTTACAAAATCACGTAGATTACATACTAAATTTGTTAATCAGTAAATATCTAAAGTCGTTACTAATTATTCCTCATGTAAATATTTTGAAAAAAATATATGAAATTTATTATTGCTCAGATTAGCTCAATAACAGAAAACCAGTCGACGCATGAAATATTTAGCTCATAAATAGGATCTTATTTAATAACCAAATAAACATCTACTTTTCCCCTGACTGTGCGTAGAATTCGAAATATAAATTACAGTAAAATCCAGTACAATTTTAAAATTTTGCCTAAATCGGCTAAATAGACAAGTATCGGATCAATAATAACAGTCCAGCGAATAATTACGAAATCTGCTTGTGCGAAGTGATGGTCGTCATTAGACCTACCTGCATATATTTGAGCCCTTTACAGGTTACTTCATCGGCTAACCAAGCCACCGTTGCGGTCCAGGCCGCCTCAGCAACGATGCAGAACACCGTGACAAGAAGGTCTGCAACTGCCATATTTGCTAACAGAGAATAAAGCGATGAACGGACGTGTTGATTGACTCGCGATATTGATACCAACGTGGCCACGTTTGACACCTAGAGACGAACGTCGATAGATGAAGACCGAGATAAATTCAGGCTCATATAGGAGTACTCACTGTTTGCTTGATAACCCACGTATCATAATACAGTCATCTGCTAACTTTGTTTAGGCGCTACGTGCATCTCAGTTATTGTGTGAGCGTCACTTCAGTACGTGCGAAAAACACAAATAGGAAAGATTGGAAAATTCAGAATTCAATTTCGTCGAGATACAATGAATGTTTGGTGATTCATTCAGGTAAACTATTACTCAGCGGCCAGTGTAGTTTACGTTTCAGAATTGAGTATATTACCAAAGAATAATATAAATCAACATATAATTACCAAGTTTTTGAATGCCTTAGGAGCAATCGGAAGTAATATAATGTACTCTTTAATGTCCTTGGCAGATTCACATTGCGCTGACTGGCTTTTAGTTCCTGTGCATTCGTACTACATGCGGCTGTAACTCGGTGATAACTAGAAATTACATAACGAACTAAATTATATCCAAGATTAATTTCGTGAATCGCAGTTCTTATCAGACCTATTCCTTTCTATCGTGTCACAAGTAACTGCTTACAAACATGGGTTGAGCAGTAATTTCGTAGCATGACCTGATGCTTCGACCCCACTTAATTATACTGTACCTATCAGAATTGGAGATAGTTTAATCCTCTTTCAGAATACTGTTTTTAACCAAAAAAAGCAGAATTTCTTCTTTGGTTAAAATTCAGTACTTTTTTTTTCTTTTTTAATTAAATATCCTTCTACGGGAGAAGCTTCTTAAAACCACTGCTAAAATATTACATCGAGAAAAGAAGGGGCTAAAACCTTCAGATAGGTACATAGGTACTGTCGACATCGTTTTTTATATTCAGTGTTAAGTAGTCATGTATATTCTGACGAAGACTAGGTTTAAGAATTTGGAAGTCCTTTTAGTGGTCTTTGAGTGATCTAAGAGCCGGACATGTTTGTAGTCCAGAACGGTACAAAACCGGTGTAGACGCCAATTGATGATATGCAACTTTGTAAACCAACAACTTTAAATCGGTTCCTTAATTTCACCTACAATCTCGTAAGTTCTATCGTCTTCGGCACGATACTAGGTAAACGTCCATCATAGTTCCCTAACTAAGCATTAGCATAAGGCATCAGCTGGCTGCAAATTGTACTCGGGTCTCTAAAATGATTATTTCTTAATAATGACTAAAACGTTTAAACCTATATAACATGAATGCTTCGTCATTAGCTGCATCAGATAGCAGCGATACGGCCTGTAATAGTCAAAAGCAAGCGTCAATGGGAGCCTTTGATCACAGAAAGCAACTGCTTTATACATCGGGCCTAAATGACGCCTGCAATGTTCCTCTTAGCCGACCATCTACAGTTTTCCTGCAATTTCGTTCCTTTAGCGCGCCATAGCTTGTTCAAAATGGCTGTATCTAAACAATAGCACTGAATGGCTGAATGGGCCAGTTTATGAGATCGACAGTGAATTTTCTTGAGCATTTTTGCTATAGCATCTGTTAATTAATACAGTAAATCCACACTAATCAGGAAATACAACAATATCCACATCTATTAATAATCATGTGGTCCTGTTACGTAAAATTTGCACGTCACGTTGAAAGCTAAAACTTACCTATCTTGAGTTTTTTTTTTTTAGATGAGAGCTCTTTTTTTTTTAGAGAGAGAAGATGAACCATTCCGCCCTGGCGTTAGTTATTTTATTTAACGCTAGCACGAGTCAATAGTTTAGGACTGGACAACTTAATCGAATCAACAATTCCGGCTCCGTTTTATTATTATTTATTGGTTTGTTAGGAACAAAAGGAGTACGCAAATTACATGAACAAGATGTCCATAGTATCTCTGTCATTGAAACATGAACAGACTGTAAAAGCCACCTTTTCATAATTAACTGGATGTATTATAAAATGTTGCACGTTCGCCAAACATTTTCCAAGATCGCATCGCACACGCCAAAGCACGTTCAATAGTGACGCACGGAGCTCATGAAGCTTATACAACTCCTTAATTAGGTTCTATTAGAGATAGTCAATATGCTAGAATTCCTAAGTAATTCCTTTTACGGTGATCTGCTGCGACTTAGTCGGCCAGCGGTATCAATCGAGGTACCACAGACCCGTACTGAAAAATCAGTTGATAGTTAGTTATCCGACTGTTATGCCAAGCGTAAGTTGCCATTCGTGACGTCTTTGGTCGCTGACGAATGATTTCCCAGCTTTACCGCTCCGCCAGACGTCGTTGCATGCTGTGCATATTAGAAGTCGCAGTACGTATCTTAAAACGTTCCGCGTGAATACCCAATCTTATATCTCAATGTTTAATGTAACAAAGATATAGCTTTTACACGCAATTGCATGTATGAATGTACTTATCAAGTTCGCCCATCCCCTGGAGAAGGGAAGAGGCACTTGACCGAATGGATTCACTTGATACAAAAGTACCAACGGCATGACCTCGCTAGAACCGCTACTGAATGTATCATTCTGTTTTGATTGATGTCTAGATTATCTGAAGTTAGCGATTTCTTCTGCGAGTCAATCTGAAGAGTCATGTACACATAAACGTGCACCCGATTATTAACTCTTCAGACATCAAAAGAAACATCTGCAACTTTGGTTTACTGCGTTTTCTTAGGCCTGGAAAAGGTGGTTGAGGTAGTAGTTATCTAGCCGTCGTTGCCTGAAGAGACAAATGATTTTGTCAAGGCTCTACCTAGTTGCCAATTGCATTCGAGTACGATAACGTTGATGGAAAGCATGATATCTAATATGGTAAATACGACCTAATCTTGAAATTGATTTAAGACCACTTTGTCGTAACTGTTTCGTTAGCTCATCTCACTTTTTATGTCCGATAATTTATTCAATCGTTGTTTATGTAAGTCAACGGTATATATCCACACCTGTACAGTGCAATATAGCGATTTACCTCTGATGACTGTCTGTGCAGCATTTGCTCACTTATTCCATCTAAACTGCTACAAAATTGCCACGACCTATTCCGAGAGTATCTCGTCTTGCCTAATTACTCGACTATAGCAGACGGATAACATGCACCTATCACAGGGCTTTGGTCCTTTAACACCAGCGAAAACCATCAAGTATACATCATCTTGGCGATAGTAATCGCTATAAGGAGCGTTATCTTCCCCATTATATTTACTGGCAATGACTTTCTACGGCAATTCAAAAAGGTCTAAGAATACAGTAAAAAATTGAGCGATTAACCCAAATACAGTGAAACTGCCTAACCGAGTAAGTTACGCATAGGGTCATGAACATCTAACCCAACAAGACCAGGGTTTTATCCTCCGCAAGGGGCAAATATGCATCAAGTGGAATCGAATGCTTTGTTTTTAATTCATTACAATTGTGTACACACAATTACAAAGCCCGTTGAATGTGATGATATTTAATTGTTCTGTTTAGTGAAACCATTTGCGTTACGACTGTTATCGGCCCAAGTAAGAGTTTTGTTATTGGCTTTCTAAATATTATACCTGTTATTATATGTATTATAGAGGGCGAAAAACACTGTCTCGTGTATTTTGTACGATGGGCCTTAATCCAATCTGATTTGAATGGTATGTGTAGTCAGATCCGACTGTGGATGCCCGTCATAGGCCGCCATATTTATTAGGGTCTCTTATAGTAATTATAACGAATCAGCAATAGCAATATTTGGTCTTCATAGACAAATTTTGAATTTTGTTAAGAGCTTCGTTAATATCTTAAGAGGTTTTGCAATTCGATTTGTAGTGATGCATATATATCTATATCGGAAATATAAGAACAGGTCGACGAATTCTGTGAAAGGAAGCGAGGATCGATAAAACGCAGTAATAGTAGATTCGTATCACATAAATGGCACATGTTCCGATTAGGCATAATAATTTTGAGATACCTACTAAATTTTCATAGTATTTAAACAGTCAACTAAGTCTTTTTTTACTTACCAGTAATAGCCACGATTTGCGTAGTTTCTTTGCTATGGTCATAATGTTTAAGACAGTCGAACGGTACATATAAAAGTGTTAGCTGGGCTACACGCGCCCGGTACATGATCAGAAACAGTGTGGACTGAAACTACTAGTAAGAGTTTCGGATGTTTTGCCCCCTTAGTTGTGTCTTTGGCCTAAGTGCCGTAATAGCGACTTTAACGCTTGGACCGCGCAACGGAGATGCTTTTGAATGTGGCATAATTCGGCCAAATCAAGCGTATCAAGAGTATGTGATCAATGGCACAAACGCCGATCCATACGAGTTTCCTTGGATGGTATCTATTCAAGTACATCTCTACCCAAACACTCGGCTATGGACACATTACTGCGGAGGCAGCCTAATCGATGAGCAATGGATACTTACCGCAGCTCACTGCCTAACCTTGAACGTGCAATACCAAATTGTATTGGGAAAGCATAATCTGGAAGTTGATGAACCCCAGCAAGTGATTCAATCGTCGGCGAAACTCATTCGACATCCTTCTTTCGATTCGATTAACCCGGTCTACGATGTCGGCCTCGTTAAACTTGAGACCCCGTTAAGCTTTAGTGCTAATCACCAAATAGCGCCCATATGTCTACCGTCTGCGAACGATTTCGATACGTTTGACGGTATCGATTGCGTCGTCTCCGGATGGGGTCAAACCAGTCTGAACAATTCCAGGACGGCAAATATCCTACAAAAGATCATCGTTCGACCGTTATGCTATAAACAGTGTCGACGCATATGGGGCATTAATAGGAGTGTTCTTTGTGGACAACCTATAACTCAAGGCACAGCGTATAAGGGCGATTCAGGCGGTCCCCTACAGTGTTTAGTTAACGGTCGTTATGTGCTTGTTGGCGTTACAAGTTTTATAGATGAAAACTTGTTAGAACCGTCCGGCTTCGCACGTGTTAGTGAAATCATCCAGTGGATTAACGAGATGCGCAGAGGACCGGACGTCTAAACGACCTGGGATACTTAGAATTTTCTGTTTCCCCGCCAGGCATTTAGGAACTGCTTTTGTCATGAAAAGCGTAATGGCGCACACTATGGAAGGAAATTCATCCATTAATCTGAGTCATGAATATATAAAAAGTAATAAATATCTAATGCATTTAATTACAAGCGACTCTTAATAACATGGGCGGTTAGGTACGTATGTAACTTCGCTGTTCTTTTCTGCTTCAAGGAACCGATGCCTATGTGCATTATTTTGATTTTGACATTTCGGCGTTAAAATAACGTAAGCAGTAATTGTTTCTCTGAACTATTCCATGGCTCTAAGACACACGTGAGTTAACCTGAACGTCTCATGCGTAACCGATATTACGTTATGTATTATTGACAAGAACGAACGTTATAGCTACTCATCTCATTCTTTCATTTGTCGCAAAATCTCCGTAGAAACTCTATTATTCTCTGAGTCTTTATTAATAAATATGAATAATAGATCGTTCATGCTGTGATATCTAAAAGCGCTACCAATCTTCACCTGGGACGTTTTTCTACCAGGCACTTTGACTGAAAATCTTGTAGAAGTTTTGTCAGCACAAGGAGAACGAATGTACCTAAATGTAGCCTAAAGGAAATAGATGTTTTGAATTTTATGCCCGATACCGACGTTCGGTGTTCCATTAGACGGTATGAAATCATTTTTATTTTATATAGCTCGTAAGTACTGCTTAAGGACTTGACGTTCCATATTCGTTCGCAGTCTGCTATTGCGCATAATTTGACACAGCGCTTCTGTGAACATAAACAGTTTTAATAGAGTTGTGTTTCCGTAATCGAGCGTCAGACACCTTTATGCGTGCGTCTGAAAAAAAAAAAAGGTCTACTCTAGATTTGGTAAATTATGGACAAAATTCTTCATAGAACCCTTTTTTTTCCAGAAGGGTTTTTCTAATTTGGAAAACAACTTGTTGTTCCTATATCGATGCCACTGTTCATATCCCATGCCCGGATGGTCAACGTGAAGGTTAGCACATTAGCAGTGGAGTCAATTTAATAGATAGATAATTACGAAATTCGTATTACCTCGTTTATGTCACCAACAGGCGCTTGAGTGTACGTTTGAAGAGAGGCGACGAGAGACGCTGTCTATAAAGGTTCGTCAAGAAATGATCGTAGATTCTGCTGTTATTCGCTTAGTATAAACCAATTGTATACTGTGGGGGGGTATATCTATCAGAAACTAGCATAGGGTAACTGTGACAGGTTATCGTCGTTATAGAATTGAGGTACCAATTTCGCTAGCTATCATTTGGTTTGTACATATAGATTTTAAAGTTTGGAAAAGACTGTGCTATCTGTTCAGTGCATATATGGAAATAAATGATATGTGATAAAGGTCTTTGCAGAAAAACGGATGGTTACTAAGTAGCAGATAGCCGGTGAGCAGGGCACATTAACCTATCTAGAATCTAATGATGGATCGTTTTACCACGAAGATAAACGTTTGTGTTAAATTGTCAGCTAAATTCGTTTTAACATTTCGGATACCCTGTTTAGTAAAAGAGAATTGTCAGGTAAAGGTTTCTGCGAGCGTGGTGCCTCTAAATGAGCAGATAGCGGGCGTCTGACTGATCGGTGACTAGAACGTCAAGCTACACGAATTTTCCTGGATGGTTTTTCTGCAGACATTTCTACATGTAGAGGCGCCTGCAAATGAGCCTTGGTAGACAAACGATGAATAACTAAAGCTACTTGTTGTTTGTTGCTACAGTATCTAATTGGCGTACCACTTCAGGTGACCTAACGATCAGAGCAACCTATTCTACACGGCGCCTATAATCACTTTGGTATTTCCTCGTCAGACTTACGAGGTCCTTGGACTTCACCAGCGAACACTGACATCCTGCGTTTACCGCCTGCAGATTGCTTCGGTTCCGGGGTATTTATACGGATATACTTGAAAAAATTGCACTGCACCTCTACTAAAAGATACTACAGGATTGTTCTTGACAGAACCATGCTTCGTAAAGTGTTTCTTTGTGGAGTTTGAAGCCCGCTTCAATGCATACGTGATGATCGATATGCACTCGCCTATGATTCGAGTTCTAGCAATCTAGCCATCGCTTTCTATGTCGTCAGTCACGAACGAGCGAAGTCTTCGGATGAACCGACTATGTAAACACTGAGAATGGGTATCGACAGGAAACGAAAAGTATCGTCATGCTTGTCATATTTATCCTATACCTTGAGATCTGATGAATAATCGACGAGTAGAAGTGTCAGTAACAACGTGAACGAAGCAATGCGAAACGGAAAAATCGCATATCTTTGAACTGCCATATTCAATAAGATGATTAAGTTTATAATAGATTCAAAATTTTCTGGTCTCAAAAGTTATCGTTGAGGTTAGTGCCGACTGATCTCAAGGTAAAACTGCTTTTCGGAAATGAGACAAGCGTTTGCGAAGGCCACCCATTGTAAGTGTAATATTATCAGTATGCAAAAAAGCTTACCAAATAGTCTGCAAGAGACGCCGCTGCTTTCCGTTTCTAATTTGGGCGGGGGCATGCCTGTGGAGTTTCTAGGGCTTCGTACACTATCTGTGATTACGAATAGGAAACGTCCTTAGGTGGAATAGTAACAGGAATCCGTCCCGCTACTATTATTTAAACGGGTATTACGCGATTTAAATGTCGTTGTATGTCATCGAGAATCTCCGGAGACTACTTAGCGAAGTACTTCTAATACTAAACTAAAAGACTAAAACAGTGGCGACTGTGATTATTCTTTTAGGCATATGTATAATCTGTACCCCAACAATAGCCCTATGTTACCTGAGCGTTAATTTGGCCCAACAATTAACAACATTTTTTTTTGCTATTCTTATAGGTATGTGAACATATGAAAAAGCTAGCAACTCGGTAACTTCGTACTTTTTTTGAGATCAAATTCAAAAAAGCCCGCCTTTAAAAATGGCGATCGCATTCTAGTAGAAAATCGCACAGGTACGTGTGATAACCTCATTTTATAGAGCAAGCTTGATTAAGCAATAGACAGTTCTAAATCAATCTTTAATTATCAGCGCTTAGTAAGGTACCGCGCTCGGAATTGCATATAACCTAATTTCGACACATCTGCATGCTTGAGTACAGCATATCACAGAAAATGATTGTGTAAAGCAACACTAAAACCCATAAAATTGGCAGCCCACTTAAGTACAGACAGCAAGAGTTGACGTTCTGCAACGAAATCACGTGACAGCGAGCGTTTATTCATTCAGTTTGAAACATGAGTCGTTTGTTATCGTCCGAGTCACGACCCAACGATATAAATGCTCCGCTACGTATTAGAAGTCATGTCATTGCCCCGTATCGTCAAGCTCACGAAGAAGAGCGTTCTCAACACGTACTAGTTAGATATAACATTTCGTGTCACGCTAGTTCACTTGTACGTGAAAGGTATATACCTGCTGGCTCTATTGACTGCCGATAGTACATCGATTGCGCATGGTATCGTCGAATAGGGCATTTGGCGGATTTAGCCAATGTTCATAGATCCTTCCCCTGGCAATATAATCCTGAAACATCAGCTTGGGATTATTTTTACGGCGGTAACCTGGTCAATGATCAGCAGATATTAACGGCGGTTCGCTGCATTGCAGAAGCCGACGAGTGGCGAATAACTCTGCGAAAACACAACTTCGCTATCAGCGAACCGCTCGAGCACTACCACAAGCCGATAATCCGTCCACGACATTCTCCCTATAATGAAACGGCTATTGCGCTTGATTTTGGTCTAGCGGAACTCGCGACCCGGGTTAATCTCAATCATGGCCACACGATATGCCGTCAATTCGTTTGACGACAAGCTTTGCATCGCTATAGGCTGGGATCGGACAGGTCTCGACAACGATATTGCGTCGAACGTTTTGCGGAAGGCAACAGTTCGACTGATATCGCTTGAAAGGTGTCGTAACCTATACGCTTCGAGGCAAAACGTACATGACGAAATTTCGCTTTGCGATACTTTGCTGATTGGCTGTTGATCGGGGCGACGTAAACCCTGGCTGTTCCGGGAATCCCCTCTGGTGCCTTCAAAAAGACCGATATATGCTTACGGGAATTGTATGCTTCGGATTCGAATTCACGTTGTTACCTAACATTTATGCGAGGATAAATGAAGCGCTCCTGTGGATCAGTGTTGTATTCACCGACCATCGATGGAGATGACTCAGAAATTCAGCATAACTTTATTCAAAGCTAACTAAGAATGAACCGGAAAGAAGGTCTGAACTCTAAGTGTTAAGAAATTATAAAATAATCTGGCGGTGTACATTATTGAGAGAATAAGTAACGGATGACCTTTTTTTAGTAGATCTTGTGTATTTATTTGTTCTCCATGACAGGCTTAGAACAGCACAACATACAAGGAATTACGTCTTCACCGGATAGACATAACTAAGCAAACGATGCAAATGTTTTTACGTAGTAGGTCCTAGCTATTGAAATAGGAACAAGTTACTCAAGCATATGCTCTATATGCGGGACTATTTTGTTCTACGAATCTAAAGGATAGCTTCTTAATATATGAGGAGCTCAAAGAACTGGAACCGAAGAACGCCGTGATCCGTGTTAAGCATCACAGAGCCTTACGCTTATGAACGATAAGAATCCTGCTATAGATGAACGCCATTAAAGATTGACCCTGTTTGCTTACCATGATCTTCACAAATTCACTCACTTAGGTCAGTTGAAATGCTCGTGTAACAAAAAATAAGGGCTTACCGATGATCGTGTCGGCCACTTGTAAATACAGCCATAAAACAAACAGGAACTCGATCGACTATGATTGAACTCAGACAACGGTAAAATCTTATGTTCACAGTAAATTCGATGCATCTAGTTGAGCTTTGTTGAGCCTCTACGAAATAGGTAGAGAGGGCCGGAAGGCCTAGTATTTTAACAAGATTTGGAGGCTTTTGCAAGCTAAATAATCGACGGTCTAAGTAACCTCAGGACTTGACGAACCAAACAGGGACAGCGACTTTATATCAAGTGAAAGCGGCCAACCTATCTAACGGTAAATGCTTTGAATAAATTTTAGTAGAGCTCTTTTTCTTGAAAAAATCTGAAAAAAACAGGGCAAACGTTTAACTTGAGTTTCATACTACAACTTATTCTAAAACGATAAATCGTTATTTATTATTTCTTTGTCATCGCAAATAACAGGATCACTAATGTGTTCTATGCGAGGCTGACAAATACGGGGAACGAGGCGGAAAGCGCTCTCTGTTACCAAAATATTGGTAACGAATCAGAGCTAATAATCTACCTATTCAGTTAGCCATCTGTTAATTGCCAATAAGCTCTAACTTAGTGTCAAAATTACGTAAAATCAATATGGCTTTTTTTTTTAACTAGCATCTGAGTAACTTCCTTGCACGTCCTTCGTTTGTATGAGATCCGAAATGTCATGTTATCACGATTGCAACGGAAAAATATGAGGTTTCCTTTGGAAAGGGACTTCAATGTGTGGTTTGTAATTTTAAGTAAACGTTATAGCTCAACTGATGCCCAATTGGGAAAAGATCAGTTTGTGATGATTAGTGGCCCAGCTAACTTCCCCGAGGCCATTTTTTTGCCTGTTACTAGAATTCGAAAGAAGCATCTTGTCAGGAAATCTTTGATCGAAATAGTTCGAAACTCGAGACGAGTGACCGCACAAAATGCGATGAAATCCGGTGAACACGTACAGGTATTCTGCCAGGTTACAAGGTGACAGAAATTAGTTTATGATTGTAACGTATATGTCTGTCTGTATGTGGCGTAAATTACGACATAAAATTTCACGAAGCTTTCACTTAGGCATAAATGGTAGCTGTCAGTGAAGAAACTTTATGATAGGACATTGTTTTTGCTCCTGAGAAAATGACTCCTATAGCTAGAAACCGCTATGAATGGCCCCGCTGTGTTCGAGCAAAGCGCACTGACACTCGGTACAGGCTTATAACCGTTATTCTGAAGTTCAGCCAATTTATCCGCACTTCTAACACAAATGTACCGTGTTTCAACCGTTTAAGTTGGAAGTTATTTACGCGAATTATTTCGTTCTGTCCCCGCGAGCTCTGTCAATGGGGCGAGCTTTGAATTTGTAAAGTATTTTCGCCCGGCATAGGTAACGGCGAATATAATGATTTTGAAACTCAAAGACAATGCAGTAATTGATAACTAGTTAACATCGTAAGGCCCTATGTTATTAAGCAGCACCTGGTTACGTTATCCAGTGAAAATACTAGCAACCAACCTGTCGAATCAGGTGATCAATACACATAGGTCGTTGATTGCACATAGTTGACTATCTCCTAAACATGTGAGAATTGTTTGTAGCCTACGATAGGATAAGTGGACTGTGACCGAATTAAAATGAAATATTTTGCATTGAGAAATCATTAATAATTGATTATAGAAGTTGTCAGAAGGGAATAACAAACACAGATCGTCATCGCTATTAATTTCTCCTGGTGCAAATCTTGATTGCCAAAATCGTAATCTTTGTAGATATCCGTAACGAGTTCAATATGGCTTGTAATTCTAGTCAAACCAACATTGTGTAGTTTTTTTTTTAGGCGTTTGCACAAGCTGCGGAAAGCATTGATTAACGGTATCATATCTTATGTGGATATCCTAATATTTCATATATAGGGATTTAAATAGAAGGATTTCAAGGGTTCTGTTTCCTTCAGCAGAATTCTGGCTCTATTCCAAATAGATTAATATAGACAAATGTATTAGACGAGGAGAAATTTACGCTGCACTTAATTACATTACAAAGTACTAATACACAAGCATTTGTGAGGTTGACAACTTTTGACTAAAAGTTAACAAGTTTTTCAGGCTTTAATTGACAACTTGGGGTTTCGGCCAAGTCTTGCCGATCATCAAATGCCAATCGGACACGTTCTTTCCCCAAAATATAACGTAAGCGTGTGCCCAAATCCTCCTACCCATTATTTAACATCATTATCCTGTTTTTCAAAAGATATTGATGAACTAATGATAATTTCCTTCACGAGATATATCTCGTATATAAAGCAATAGCTAGCCACGTTTAAAGTAAACAATTAGAGCGAAAAGGAAAACGTCGGACCTAATATCAGCTAACCGACCCAACTATGTAGGCCACCATGGTACACTTGAAGCAAAAATCGCTTAGATCATGGGAAATCGTTCATTTGAACCATGGTAGCTTTGATGTCGACATGATTTCTCGATGATTGTTGCAGTAGACGGTCCAACCGCCACTCAGCCAGGGAATGGTATCAGCGAAAAGTCGTCTAAATGCCACATAAATACCTTGACGGCTAGAGACTTAAACACGCTAACCGTAATCGATTATGTGATGGTGTTTTTTTGTTTACAACAACTGAGTGTACTGGAGTGTTGAATTTGCGCTAGATGGATTTTCCGGATTTTTATTTTATTACGTTAGCATCGCTTGCTGCATCATCAAACGGGAGCTAATCATGGCTTTTCAATAAAGGTAGAGATTGATTAAAATATTTATAATAATATTAAAACTCGCGTTTGTGTTGAAGTAGACTGACAATTACTCTATTCATCACGGATATTTATTTTTTTTTATTTATTTTGCGGAATTATCGGATTCGATCGTTTCATCCTACGTCGGAGCAATACCTGATTCAATTATCTTCGCGCCAGTGGTTAAATTTGTTATGTGAAGCACTCAAATCAGTCGTCACTGCTGAAGATGAATCATCGACTAGGTGGCCATTTAAAACCTCTCGGTAACCAAATAACATTCAGTTTAGCAAACAAACGATCCACCTTTCTATTATCCCTTTCAAGGACCATACAGCCTGTTTGTATCCTGGCGTGATCTTCATGAAACGCCTATCTCTCAATATAGGTCTTGGTTAAGACGTGAGACATCTCTAATCAGAGTCGCTAGACGGTGCTTCAACACAATAAAAGGTAACCCAACCTAAGTGCTATTCCTTATCAAGGGACGTACTTGCTTAGCAACAACAAGAGGTCGTCATACAACTTGCACGACCCTCGGAACAAGTCAAGACCTGTTTTTCTTTGGGAGAGTTTGGCTGAGGCTTTAAAGCAGAAAACAAGTTTCCGAGCTCAAGAAAAGTAACGGAGGACGGTGGTCAAAAAAGTTTAACTTTAATCGAAGTTATGTTTAACCCCCTACGGTCCTGTTCGAGAGTACACAAATGGACGTGGGAATACCGTTAATTCCACATTGAATACGAACAATAAAGAGAATCTGCATGACCTGTTACCCACCGAAGCCGGCTCTAACGATCTCTGTAGTTCTGGTATCCAATAAATCTCGAACCGACCGCCTCATTACCGCTCGTCGAGTTTAAAAGTAAGTCTAATACAGAGAATAAAGATAACGCAGTCTATAAACAATAACACTGCTTGTTTTGACGAAGCCCTCTATTATTGGAAAGCATTGTATGAATAAATCGTCACCCAAGAAGAATGCCATGACCAGATCCAGCCTGATAAGCCCGTTTGGTAATAACCGTACCGATTTTTATGCTTATGATAGGCTTTACATGTTGGTAGTTTTATTATTATTATCGTCACTATTATTATTATTATGTGCCATGTCGAGAGCTGAATGAAAAGGCCCTGAATCTGAGTGTTTATAGGTAAACGTCAACATAGTATCTAAGTATTTTTAATTATTATTTCATTGGTCTTGTAGGAACAACCATTATATTCCTACATGTGTGGCAATCGATTATGTTCCTAGTCTTCCGCATGTTGTATCTCGGTTTAGTTAATTTTTCACCGATCCTCAGTACCATATTTAAGTTGCGCCAGGTAAAAGTTATCATAAAAGAATGCTGTTCGTTGGTAACGTGAATTTCAGAACAACTAATATCTGGAAGTTCTATTAGCCTACGTACGTATTTTGCCATTGGACACGTTTCTTTTGAGATAACCGATTTGAAGAGTCACGATCGAACATGAAACTGACTAGCTACCGTGACCAAGTATAAAGCACCGCGTTTTGACAATTTCCACAGCTGTTTTCCAGTACGACTTCGATGACTTAGAGGATGGTTATTCATAAGGACTTGAACAGATCTGCGTAGTCCCAAGACGGCAATGAACCGTATTCTGTGTTCTTTACGCATGCGAGTATGACAATCTAATACAAATCACCTATAAAGATGTCAACAGTTGATCAAATGCTGGCGGGTCATGCGCTTCCTTGTCGCCAGACGGATGCGTCACTGTTTGGTCTTAGCCTGCCCATAGAAACACTATGCGGACCGTGGGAATCCAGGTGATCTAAAGGAGTTTTCTCTAAGACCTTGCGTTGATGCGTGTATATATATTGCACCAATGTGTCGCTAATTTTATAATACATAAAATACTACTAAAAAATGATAATAAATTAAATCAAGCGTATTACCATTATTCTTATGAGATTTGTAGAGTTAGCGAAGAAAATTCGTTATAATCAAAATAGATTACAAGTTACTGCGTTTCATATTTACTTACCAATGACAAGGCTGCTATGACTGATAGCACGCAGGCCCTAAGCAGTACGGCGGTAGTGAATGCTGGCGCAGCCCGAGGAATTTCATTGCAGACGGTTCCGTTGAGGGTCATATTATTTGCTAATAAATTTTGCATGACTTCGGCGCCTAAGCTCGGAGCTGAAGTGTTCGAGGTGCCTAGAGTGAGACTGTTCTCACCGAGGATTTCACCTGCGCCACCAAAAGATGCGGCCGGGCTTGCGGCCACTGCAGCTCCTGTGCAGTTGATCATGCCCAGCGGCATGGCCAACTATGACACCTTTAGCGTCAGCGCAAGGTTCGGCAGTGGCCAGTCGTCGAGTAATCGTAAACGGCTCGCCGTACTAGCCGAAGCAGAAGAAATGTCTGTACACCTGATAGAGTCGTTGAGTGAACCATCTTCAGAATGGACCACCTCAAAAGGCGACGATGAAGGTTCTATCACAGTGAAACTAATTATAGGGGCACTCCCGTATTAAGAGACGATCCTGCGTAGACGCTCGATGGTGTTTCTGAATGTCGTTGATGACGTAAGTCTCGTCTTCCGATTGACTTGTTGTTTAACCTTTCGAATTTTATTCAAAGACTGAAAAATGACCCGACAAAACCTAGAAGAACACACAGCAGGAACAAGAAGAGTTAGGCTTATTTGACAGTTGGTGCCCCATAATCGATGTATCTTATTATATTAGGTCAGTACAACAGCTTCTGGTTCTTCGGTTAGAACGTATTACACATATATTTGAAAATATTTGTAATAATACTCTCCAACGATAAACATCGACTTTTGCTGTGGAATAGATCTATACGGTGTTGAACTTGCGGCAAAAATGTCTCTCATACGTCGCGTTGTAATGGTGCCATAGAAGATCAAAACGAAGAAGAATATGCTTCTTCTTATCGATTTACAAGATATGGCGAAGGAAAACACCTCATGCTGACGGGCACAATATATTATGCATTACAGCTATGAGGTCGCTTAAAGGGTGCGAACGACAACGAATCAGCGTAATCCCTCGTGAGCAACGATCTGCCAGCTCTGTGAAAGGGATCACTGTCGTAGTAAGTAAATCCTCTATAACAACATTGGACATTAGAGGGGAAAACGATAGTAATTCTTAGATTGCCTCTTACAGCAGCCCTAGGGCCCTCGAGGAGTTTCAACAAAGCTCTCTTTCGTAAACTTTATCCTCGTGCCTCGCTCGGCAAGCCCAAAGTCACGACTGCTCTGCTTAACTTGAAAAGCCGGACACATTCAGTGAAAAATTGAGTAGTTAGACTGGGTCTAGACGAAGCATCTTCGAATTTGAGTAGTAGAAGGACGCATTATATATATGTGTGTATATAATATTTGTGTGGTTTGAATTCGTGGTGTTTCATAAAAGTGTATTAGAGCTAGCTTGTGACGATCTTACTTATTGTCGCACGTTTTTCTACGAAAAAAACTAATAGTTAGCATAAACTATTCAATGATAGCTTGATAACACCCACTGGTGGATGAAAATCTGTACTTTTTATTATTAGTTTCATCACGGCATTTACACAGTGTGTAAAAAGATTATTTTTAAAAACTTAGAATATAATTGATAAGGTGAAACAAGTTACATTTCTCAATCGTTGCAGTTCGTACATATTGAGCAAATAGTAAATATAAATTGAACCAGTGTGGGGCATTCGATTATGCGTTTCTGCCCAACAATATATTTACCATAGAAATATCAAGAATTCTATCTAAGATTGGATCAAGAGTAAGGAATACAGCTCATTTCTTTACCTGCGTGCAGCCATATAAAATGCATTTAGTACTTTATGTCATTGAATTAGAATATCATAATAGAAATAAGCGTATTAAATTAAGATAAGGTAATTCCTATATTTTAAATGAGTCCTATTAAATCTCTATCTGTGCACGTCCGTTCGATGCAGGTTCTGACTGTCTACCTATCTCAAGATAAGGTATCCTTCATATTTTTTGAGGTACTCATTCGGAACTTGTTAAAGCTAATCAATAGTCGTATGCCGTTAAATACAGGGTTGAATGGTAAATCTTCTAATGGGATCTGAGCGCAAGGCCAGGTTATATAGAAACGACAATTTCGTTTTTTTCGACAAAGACGCATAATCTTGATAGCTGTAGGCCGTCAACTTATTCCACTTACTAGCATTTTTTTCTCTGAAGACCTTCAGCCCGCAATATTTTTTCAGAAGTATGTATTATGCAGATCGGCAATAGCCGGGATCGTATACGGGCTCCCAGCAACGCTCTAGCGGAGGGGACAGCTTCTGTAGTGGGTTATGGTTGTCATCATCATTCTTAGAGAATTCAAGTCCATCCACGTAGTCGGATTTTACAAAAACTATTCATCTGTTTACGACTTTAGGAAAATCTCAATTATCTTGACCCGGTCTTAGGCAAGGACGAACAGATAACCACCACGCACAACGTTATCGTCAGCCACTAGAGTGAAAAATCCCGCCAGTACTTTTCCACATGCACCGGATCACCCATGTGCGTGTTCTTGCCTACATATGTTGCAATCATATGCAATGCATACGATGCAACATCGTGCTCCTGTTAGTACCCGATCTGTCTCGCACTTCTTGTCCATTTCTCCCTCTACTTCACTATCTCTTGTTGGCGATCGGCTGGCTAAATTAGGCCAATTTCTTGAAATGCTTCTTACCAGAGACTAAGCTAATAGAACCGCCAGTAAAGTAAGATACCGTATTCTCTCACGAATCCGCGCCACGCTACCCAGGACTCGACAGACACACCGTCTTCTATGCAAGACGTTGAATCCGGAAGTGGTTTCATGAAGTCAAATAGGTCTCCAGCAGCCTAACCTCCTACTACCACCTTTGGCCGCCTTATCGTGACAGCTTCAATGAGATGGCTTGTTAAACCTCACTATCACTGCACACTGATCACTTCTGCTGAGGTAACATTTCAGAATAAAAGATTATCTATTTCCCTGGTTATGTTTCTTCATATCTACTCAAGTAGACTGTTTTATCAATTCGGCCCAGTAGGGTACGGTAAGGCGCAGCATTACCGCCATCTGTCTACTTTCTTCCCGTTCTGAGAAATCTTAGCAGCACTCTCTAACTATTTGGCCCTTTCTGGTGTAGTCACTCACACACTTTTTATCTACCGAGTACCCCTCCCCCCTTTCTATGTTTTTTAGGTACCTTCTCTTCCCCATAATATATACATACCTTCGACATATTGCTGCAGCATAATTTGATACAGGACGACTCTAATCATGAATGTGTAATTCAACCACAGTTGCCTGACAAAAATGAAGTTGGGTCCTCCCGACCGTTCGATCTATTTCTTTCAGTGTGTATTCAGTAGCGAAGATGGAATTGAAGTGGCTGGTGTGGTCATTGTCGCATTGTTGCGCCTTTTCAAGTTATTTTTATTATTCGACGAGAAAGGAGCAGGCAATTTGACCCATGACAAGGTGTTTGACGAATAGAGCAGCTTCTTGAACGACTGGGCGACATAGTTGCGTGTCAGATGGCAAAACGGTACTCGGTAGACCCTTCGGTTCTTGGAAGAAGCGGTACTCCAAATGGAAAATGTGTGTGAATTTTAAAGAATGACGCTGACGGAAAGCCGATGCGGTCATTTAACACCATAACTTAACTAGATCGCGGTTTGTTCGTCTTTGAAATTGCATCGAGGCGTTCGCCACCCGATAAGCGTTCACTTTAATGGACGCGGATGATCCGGGCTGCAAAATACTTCTATTTTGAATTTTGTGTGTATTCAAAAATTACATAATTTTGTCCATGTTATATAGATTTTAGTGGAGAATTGTAATATCAATTTGTTAGGGAACATGGGTGTAGAATCTCGGGGTTTATTGCGAAGGCGTATCAAGAATACCACAGCGCAGGAATCCTGGCGCTGTACCACTTAAATGCAAAATCTCGAATAGCCTTTTCATTTCATCAAAAAGTAATGGGCAATTAGGTCGGACAGCAAATACTACGCATTGTTCGCGCACTCGGACAAAGTCATGGGAAGTCAAGAAGATTCACTGCTTAGAGGACATAGGCTGGCTCCGATCACAAAATAGGTCATGAAGCCTGCACAGTCCTAAGTGTTTATTCTGTATCAACTGATCCAGGCTACATTAGACATGCCTTCTGAGATGTCGCCCGAACGGCCGCCCGCCCGATCAACAAGGCTGGTCGACAGGTTAAATGTATGTTTAAACGATCGCACAAAAGTGAATCAGGTACGTTTCCAATCCTACCAGGGGTTTCTCCTTTGTTTTTCAATGCCTTTTACTAAGTGAGCTTTTTTCCCTTCCACGTCCTAATCCTTTGCTAGGTAAGTAATTCGTTGACTAGATTATGACTAAGCAACGTATTCTTAGCGCCGCAGATACAAGTGGCAAAGTTATAAGCACAATCTAGGAACATAAGCGTACTTGAACACCATTGCTGTGATAATAGTGATATTCAAGGGAATAGGGTAGCCAACCAAATGACAACTGGAAAGGCCCTTGGGCCTTTGCACAATTCACTTAGGCTACAGCCAGTCGGTCCTCATTGACGTCCGTGACTAAATGAGAGACTGCCAAATAGCTTTTGTGCTTCGTCGCAATGCACATAATGACATTACCTAAACGAGCGTACGAGCTTATATCAATCATTCGTTTTGTTATAGATGCAAGCAATAGCAAGTGATTTATATATAAAAAAACGACATCGTTTCACCATCCGTAGAGTGAGGCAAATTTTACAACCCGTATACCGCACAAAGCATAAGCTCGCATTTACACTGTATTGTAGCTGATTCTCATATTCGGTAATAAAAGTGGGTATAATCTGAAAATTCGTGCTAGCTCTATTTTCCTCCCTTCTCATTTGTCATTAGCTCCTTTTAACAAACTAGTTTCTCTTTATAAGCGATCCAGTTATTATGCGTATATATTTATTTAATAATTCCTCGAAATTTACTACGTAACACATCCGTTATTTATTCAGCCGCAATTGTTATTATGGAACCATATAACTTGCAGTGCTTATTAGACACTGCATAGGCGTTTGAAACACATCCATA
The DNA here is from genome assembly GCF_002443255.2 of Varroa destructor. Classification (NCBI taxonomy): domain Eukaryota; kingdom Metazoa; phylum Arthropoda; class Arachnida; order Mesostigmata; family Varroidae; genus Varroa; species Varroa destructor. The sequence goes on from NW_019211459.1 coordinate 24,273,656, forward strand.
TTAATTCTAATTATCTATACGAGGCCCTGATTTCAAACTAGAGTCCATATGGATCGTTCATACAACGTTTTCAATGAACGGATTAGAGGCCAAATAGCCCGAGCTTTTCTGCAGCAAGGCAAACAATTCGTTTAAGACTTGTTTTCCTTAAGGTTACTTTCACAGTTGGCGTTCTTCCTGAAACAGCCTTCTGGGCATCATGACTGAAATAATGGAAAAAAATGGTAAGCACTTAGTTAAAATTTCCGAAAGAGTGTATTTAAAAGCATTTTTTTTTTCATATTCACCGCAGGTATCGGCAGGCGTCATAAACAAATAATGGTGTATCGTGGCCTTTCTTGTTAATTTACGGCCTACATAGTTTTTATCCTGATTCGGTAATACATCCATATGTAAATCTATTAAGTCAAAACGTAATCGAGTTCAGTTTATGTTAGTACTTTCAAAGATCACTTCAATATTAAGCTGAATGGAATGAAAATATATTACGGATAGCGAAGTTACGTTAGATTTCTCTATCTGCGCCCAACGATTTAGATTTAGATTTAGTTAAGTAAATTGTTTTTTTTTTTCTTTTTGATAAGTTCACGGCGTACTGTAAGCTGACCTCATTTTAATATGTAGTACTTTTGTTTTTTCTTGTTTGACATCGTCAAGCTCGAACCAGCGATTATTACCTCACATCTAATGACTAGATTTCGACTTCACCAATCCTGTTCATTAGTCGTCCTTCGTTCGCATACTCACTATTGCTTCAGCGTGCCTGGCTGCTAAATGATGCTGTACTCGATTACTCTTTGACCAAAACTTCGCTTTATTTCGCGGTAAGCTCTCGTCCTTATTAAATATTTCAAATTTGCCCTTCGTCAAAATTCCCTCTGGAAACTACAGAATATCCTAATCTTATTTTTCCTTGTTAGTATTCCACATATCCGCGCATAACTCGGCCAAGTTCTAGTGCTTGAAGCCAAACGCTGATTTTCCCAAGTTTCTCTCTTATTCCGGGCGTATCATACTAACGGTGATTCCCCGCTTCCTCTACGTACTCCGCTTAGACTCTTGCTCCGGCCCTTCCCTCGGCCTATATTCGAGGTCAGAGTGGTGGCGGCTGTGATCGTGGTAGCTATATCAAAATCAAATTTTTTTCCAAGCGATTGTCTGCGTCCACTATCCTAACTGGCCTCATTGTCAGCAGAAGTCCTTGTGGCGACGCGAAGTTAGTCTGCGAAAGATTTGCGATCAAATATTAGATTTCCAGCTAAAAGCACACCCTGATCAACAACTTGTGGCCTTTAGCGCTTTGAACAGCGGGATAATGAACGCAAGCCGCCGTCTGCATAGAAAGCTTAGTATAGCAGTCCTGTCTTACGCTAACCCACTCCAAACACAGTGAGGACCCCATACGTCAACTCCGCTGAGTCCAAGATGCGAAGGCCTGTGAGTTCCATCTTTCTGCTCGATCGACCGCACATAACCTCCATGAAATAGCAATAGTGCGTGGGTGTACAAAGGTAGCTGGGTACAGGATGTCACCCCCAGAGGCTGAAAAGCGTGCTTCGCCTCTGAGCGTGTACAACTGTTCCCACGTCCGTTACCTTTTACTTTCTCTATCACTTTTTCCTCACGTTGTCTTTTGTTCTCTCCACGACATCCCCGACACGGGGGTTCGCGATTGTCTTCGCGAGCCTTGACCGGCGGTGATGGCGGCTCTCTGGCAGTTACGGGAGCCACCCTCCTCATCGGTCTCCCTACGAGAAAGACACGAGAACACGAGCTGATCGGTGACGCGTGCAACCGATGTCGTTATATGTGCGTTAGATCGGAGGAAATGCGACTCCAGCACAACCTCTCCGTGTTTAGTGAAGGGTCATCGACGGTAGCGAGCAACTGAGCGTGGATTTCGGAGGTGCTAACCGGACCCTAGAGTTAGAAGGTCGACGACAGCTTGGAAGCTAGAACAGTGATCCTCTAATCGAAAACAGTGCACTCTATATTATATA
>NW_019211459.1:24275755-24410120 GCF_002443255.2 Varroa destructor
TATAGAGTGCACTGGTCCTTAATATGTCCATCGGGAGCGCATACAGTGCGGACGTGAACTGACCCCATACGTAGACTGAAATTGGCTTGCTTGTTAATCGAACCACTCCCTCGTTTCGCGAACCTATTGTATCACGTAGACGAAACTGCGGAAGGATAGGCCCATCAGGCTTGGAATAACCGAGTAAAGTTCCCGAACATGTGTACATGTAGGTCAAGATGATTAACGCAAGGCTAATAGAATTCTGTATAAATTACTAGACACAGTTGGCTTACAAGATCTTACGAATGCGTTTTCACGTTGAGAGAAAGCAATGCTGTAAGTGGGCTGCGAACCACGAGATTTATTTCCTAAGCATGTACTATATCACTTGCAAGATTTTCGTTTAAATCGGAAATGATAACTGTATTCCTTTGTTTTTTGCAAGCCTATGTGTAATAAAGTCAAGCAAGTCTTCCTGGTCGGTGACCGATTCTAGACCATCTAAGTCAATTTAATTATTATATTATTGATTTTTTTTATTGCACTTCAGGTGTTTTTTTTTTTGTATGAACAAATCCTCGAAGGTGCATTTTCAGTATAGCATGAACAACTTGCTCCACTAGAAGAAGCCAAGCCGAGGTGGATTCTGCTGGACCATCTGGGATTCCTCGAGCTAACTTCTGAAACGGCATGGTAACCATACGAACAGGATTTTCCCATCTAGTAGTTTCTTTATTTCCTTTTCGTTAGTATTCAAAACCCTCTATAGTAGCCTTTCACGACTTAGCTGTAAACCGTCAAATTTGCTTTTCTGCTTTTCCACATATTAAAATAGATGGTAGATTTATTGAAAAGCGGTTTTTCAAAGCCGATTTGGTACCGTCTTTCCAATGTTTGTGAGTTTTTTCAGTAGGTTTTTACATGGATCTGCGTTGTACTATGCGTGAAATTTACTCCATCTCTAGTGGATTGCAAAATTTATTATAGTCTTATTGCTGAACGAGCATGCCGATTAGCTTCCTTGTGCTAAGCGCACGTTACGTAAATAAAAAAACGCGTTTCTGGACATTAGTTTATCACGCATACGTCAAACGGCTGACCTGCCATTAAGTCCTTTACACAGTTCAGCAAGATGCTGATCAACGATCGACGCTGTCAAAACGCGTTATCCTCTGAAGTGGTCTTAAAATTGAAAATCGAACGTACCCATGGCTGCGGTCCAAAAATGTTGGCATAGGGCAATTAGGGCGTCTGAAGTCAACGAAAAATGGGGGGGCATGTACATGAGTTTGATATATAGGTGCTAAAATCCTTAAAAGGAATTTTTTTCAACATAGGACACCCGACCTCCGCTACCCTAGCATAGATCGGGATAGGCCTACTTTGCCATTTGTTATAACCTCTTCTTCAAAAAACAAATCACTCATCGAAATATAAACAATGTTTGCTTTACAGAGTAGTAGAAAGGCACGATTTAGAATCATTGCAATAATAACATTTGCTTTATTAGGCCCTGTGTACTACTACTGTTAAATGTAAACGGTGTTAAAAGTGTGAATTGATCTCAAGGTATTAACTACGAGGGCCAGTTGTTGGTCACCAACAGTATTTGTTTTTTCATTATTACGCTTTTTCAGTATTTGTTTGCAACAAGACGGTCGGTCTCAGGATGACGGCAAGGTTTCCATATATAATCTAAAGGGCTTATCACGTTTACTAGGATAGCCAATACCCTAAAAAACACCTTTAGCATTGTTAACACGCTATCCGTCTGTAAGCATGCGAAGAAGACACTAACTATAGTGAGTTGAAAGAACAACAATTAAGAAAGAACCAGTCAAGATCTATCTTCTGCCAATCTCAGAAGATCTGTTTTGGACGACGTTTACTCGTTGAGCTGGTCATAGCTCCATTACTCCAGATTTAAATGTGGCTCTAAGGACGTCACCCCAGTAGCTAACGATTCTTCAATTTTTCTCTTCCTCCCAAGAGTGCACCGCCGACTCCCCTCGGATTTTTTTCAGTGAGTGTTAATCAGACACGTTAAGTAAAGCGCTATAGATAAGCCATATGCCATATAAGGAATATTTTCTCTTGCGACAGTCCTTTCTATTAAAGAAGATGGTGTCGACATGACATGTTAACAAACATAATTGGATCAGCCAATAAACAACCATATCATGCAGAAGCATTTTATTTAACTAAATTTTACACATGCTTTTCATTTGGATTATTTTTGCTTGTCACTAAGTACGCATGAACGCTTTCTTTGCCGGCCCTCTTTAGAAAAGTCAGTAGGCCAACGACTTACCTTCTTAAGTCTTTTTAGTTTTATAGCACCAAGCTTGGGTTTAGCTAAAAGCAATAAACTAGTTTTTTGGTGGCCCAAGTCTTTTTCTCCTGATTCCCTGTTTTATAATGCCAGCATGGATATACCATGTCATAGCCATTAGTAAACCTCGATTTAATTTTGCGTACGTATATAACGAAGGTTTCGCTTACTACCTTACTGCTCACGTCGTTTGATCGTTTGACTTTACTTTAATTGCCCATAGAAACCGAATGAGGGCAAAAAGTTAACAAATAACAAATTACCCAAAAAAGGAAAATTTAATTCATATCTGCACTAGGTGTTTAACTGAGCACGTTTTCTTATGTGTGCCCACAAAGGGTTCACGCCCATATATGGGCAGAGCGAGTTGCTATCTCTCGCTCCTATTGGCCAAGAACTCTTTCGCCCTGATACATATATATATATATATACGTAGCATGCCTGTTGCTTACATATAATCTTCTTCTCTCATAGGCACATAAGAATAAAAACGTTTTCGCTCGTTCGATCGCCTTGTGGCCGCGTTCCGAAGATGGCACGTTGTTAGAACGAAGGCGTCCTGATCACCATGATCTCAGTCTGTGTACACACATTTCTGGAGATTGCTTATATTTATCGTAACAGATGCCGTTGTACACAACTGTCTGTACATTTAAATTTGGCGAATTTGAAAGTTTTCCAGTGTACACTGACTAGTAAAAGTAGTCCATACATTATTTCTCTATTAACTTCTTGTTATTTATTATTGGAATTTGTTAATTCGGCCGTTTGTTGTTCCGCGTAACTCGCATTGACGCGATTACCTGTTATAGTGAGAGGTACAAATTTGGAGATGTTTTAGCAATAGATTTTTATTAGCAACTATGTAATTAATAATAACAAAAGGCCACTGGACAAAAATAAGCCTACTGTAAATGGGGTACAACGATTGTAACTTCTCACACGAACTTAAATGCAGTGAAATAGAGTACTCATTTTCGATTGCAAAAAATATAGAAGAACACATGGGGTATGGCGGCACGTTTCCCTGTCGCAGGTCTACTTGATGTGAGAGGCACTGGTTCCACATATAACCGGCAAGGCTAAATCGAATACTGTCAGCGATCAGCTTCGCTCCATAAATGCAACCTTAATTCATTTTGTAAGCAATAGAATACGGTATGGAGGGCTGAAATTTCAGGTAAACGGGCATACCTGAGTGCGGGCAAAGCGCGTAACGCTTGCTACTTCGCTATATGCAGTGATTTCGACTGTTAAAAACAACGGGACAAGCAACTTTTCTTACGAATACTAAGTTTTAATCTGTACCGAGTTCGGCTTGAAGTTAGTCATGTCTAATGTCTGATATTTTCAGTCTCTAAATTTTCAATGCATAATTTGGCTTTTCTTTTCGACCGAAAGAGTCATTTTTCGTTTGAAGTAAACAAAATTTCTATAGAAATCAAGCGACACCGCCCAACGGAAACGTCTGTCGAGTTCTTTACGGGACGTCAGCTAGAAAGAACCTCCGCAAGCCATTAAATAATAAAGCAGCTTTTTTAAATTCTATCTTTGTGTCGAGTTCACAAGGGATCGCCCAGTCACGTTAGGCTGCCCGTCTGCCTCTGGTGCTCTGAAGCAATGTCTTCCATGGTCTTTTTTGGATAGAAGAATTTTTTACGCCATACAGGGTCATGTTCTATGCAAATTGTACGCTTTTTAACGCTAGGTCGACTGCTGCGGCGGCATGGAATTTTCTATCGAAAAAATGTGTATATTTATAGGACAGAACGCGGGAAGCAGCACGTTGAGGGCGCCATGCGAAGCTTTGGCCTGATAGGTCGTACTTTCTCGGGTAATGTGTTGTTTGTTTCATGTTTTTCTGAACGCTTGCTAATTTCGCAGTTAGTGAAGTTCTCTTTTTACAACGATGACGCGACGATGTTTAGTCGACCCATATTGTTCGTGTACAAGATCCAAGTATATTTTCGTCCTATTTTTTCTCTAACGATTTTAAAGAGAAATTCATAGCAAGAGTTTGTTGCTCTAGCGACTTCAGTATGGGTTGCATTGAGCTTGGCGTTTGATGGTAAAAAGATGTCTTAAGAGAACAGCGGCCTCGCACAGGAGGGTGTACAGTCTATTAATAGTAGTGAACTGATTGAAGTAAAGCTCGTATTGAAAGAAACAAACCCATCGAATGGGAGCAGCATTAACAACTAGTAATGGTGATTTTTTTCAGTGGTTAAAAGACACTATTATGTAGTAGTGTTTTTCGATACGAACACCTGATGTGAATGCGAGGTCCTTCGGCAGTCTCTAACGCATCATCAGCCTTAAGAAGGACTTACTGGGGAGTTCCCAAATTTACCTGTTGCCTATATGATCATTACTCAACGAGCAGTATTCGTACCTTTACCGTACAGTTTCTGCTGGGTATTAGCTGGCGTATCTTACCAGCCGATGAAACATTGTTTGGCTATTGTCGAAATTAAATTCCAGTCATGACAATTGATCTTAACGAATATATGCTACATACCGCCGTCGTTCGTTACCACTTTCCTTATATACAGGTAATATTAAATTCAAGACCTTTTTTGCAATCTGAAATACTGCATCTATAAAGGTTCAATAGTATGCAACAGTGTTTTTTTTTTGCCTGACTTCCTCAAACCGTAAGCTTATCCAGCTAACGATAGAAATCATCTACTGTTTCGGTGAACTTCGTCCACCAATAGCCCGACGTACGGACCTCTAATTAATCGTAAACGCTTCTGTTTCTCAGCGCGAAGGCATTGCCGCTATCCAGTAATAGCTTGTTTATATATTGGCAGTTGGAGGATTCACAGGCGGAACGTTTCGGCGATTGGGAAATTCAACTTTCCGTTGTAACAGCCAGAAAATGCCTATTTTTAGTTCGGTGAAAACAAGCCACAGACAGGTTCATTGACTCACTACGAAAAAAGGCCATCCAGTGCCTGCATTCAAGAACACTGTGCGAGCTCGCGCATGACATTTTTGTTCATAAGGCGCCCCTGGGATATTTTAGTTCTAAATATGGACTGCTGGGTGTCGATAGTGAATCTGGATTCAGAGAATAGGACCACACCGGCTGATTTGTTAATAAAAATGCCATTGGCATCTTCGACCCTAACTAAGCTAATTTTTTAGTACCAGTGTAACTAGATTATGGGACATTATTGTCCCAATATTTTAATTTATAGTACGTACAATTAAGTAACAATATTTTAACACATTTATCGAAAGACTGTTTTCATAGAGCGATGAAGGATGACCGTAGATCCAAAACGGCAGAAGCCCTTCCTAGCAAGCGGTAGGAGAATAGTTTTCGCTACATGACTAATCAGCAAACGTTGATTGAGTGCTATCAGTACTACTGAATACTTAACAGCTAGTACTCTTACGTGACTACTACTTTTAAAAAAAGTTTTTTTTTTAATTTAAAAAAAGCTTATTCAAATTTATCACACACTACACTCATCATCGAACAGCCTACAATAAATCTTTCAAAAACCGCAGAGGCTCCAGTGACGAAACTGTTTCACATTTGAAGCATCATTTTACAGGATAGGAATGTCTAGTAAAATGTCCTGAGCATCTCGCAAGGCTTTCTTTTGCCCGGTACACTTCAAATAAGTAAGCCTACAGGCTTGCTTGCTTCCTACCGATTGTGTTTCGCTCATACAAATGGCATACTTTTGAATTCAACATAAATGTTTGATTAGAAATCACAGAGAGACAATGGATAAAGTGCGCCAAGTCCAAAATGTCTTGCATAGGCATAAACGTCCCCTGGTGCTTAAATGTGGGAAGACACAAACGCATCGAGTAACTAGCTTCTCTGATAAAAATTACCGTAGTACTTCTCTGCCATTTTAGCATAGAAAGATCTTTTGTTTTGCATCTATTTCGAGCCGTGATAGATGATCACATTATACTCGGTAGAGTCTACTATTATATATATAGAATCTTCTGTCATTTCCGTAGTGAGCTAGGAACTTCTCTACGAGCACAGAACAAAATGTATCACTAATATTTCGATAACTTTTTCAAATACGATTAGCGAAATGTTTGCCGCCTAACTTTCGAGTTTCAATAACTTCACTTCAGATGGCGTGAGGGTTTTCGTATGCTCTTATGTAGTAGTTGAATTCTGTAGTTAGTCCAGTCTAGTAAAAGGCCGTCTCACCCGAAAGAAGGATTTTCAGTACGAATTTAGTACCGCGGTACAAGTGCTGTACGGCTGATGCAGCAAACGTACTAACCATCATATGGTTTGTAGCCTTGGAATCCTGATTTAGTTGAATCGTATAGGATCAAATGCCGATGTTCTAGTAAGACACACATTAGATAGTACCGGGCAAAGTTCTGCAATCAACGAGAATTTGCAGCATTCGTTTTCGCTTCAGCCTGCTGCATTTCGCTGCTTCCACTCTTCGTGAGTGTATACGATTGGGGAAGATCGATAGAGAGCCAACACTTCCAAGCTTCCCTACAAGATAGAGCAAAAAAGACGCAACGTCCTTATCACGCAGTGTTGGGTGCCGTCGTAAACGCTGAGTTTCAGTACAATGGTTCTGCGAGGTCGACGAACTTGCGCAAATAATCAAATCACCTTGATACAACGAAAATAGATAATTCTTATTAGACAGCGGTTTAATAGTGACGGTTGCATGGAAATAATTTATACCATTTGTAACAATTCTAATTTTCCATGTTTCAAATCGAATTTACACCTTGGGGAACAGTTGCTGCTAGGCCACAACGACTAAAAAGGAAAAATGAATTACTATCTTTTCAAGCTTCCACGATGACATAGAGCTTAAATGTGTTTTCCTTTTGAAAGCCATCAGAGCATCATCGGATTCTGACACTGAATCCCTGTTTGCGCCAAAGTGTATTTCACCGTCTCATCCCTTTCGCAATACAACGATACCCTAATACCGTTCAACGGTAATACAACACAAGTCCAGAAAAAAAAACTGAACAAACTTCGATAGAAAGCATATATTGTATTTCGTGTCCAAAACCTCGCTTCCTGATCGGTAGCCGTATCAGAGATTCTCGAAGTTGTTTTTGGCCATTTCTTGTTTTCTTACGAAGAGGTGCCCTTCGGGCTGATTTCGTTCAGGTTGTGGAGAACCCCTTAAACACGGAATGTTTTGCAATTTCTACCTTTATCGTCGTGCCGTTATTGCTTAACCGTGTCTCTGCTACCGTAGACGCGCGCGAACCGCTTAGGCAAGTAACATTCAGCATGCTAGCACTGGCACCAGCTAGATGTTACTCGATCAGAAGACGTTTGGCCCCCTGAAAGATTGCAAGTGTCGTTAGAAACGCAAAACACGGCCTCACGGCCGCTTCACCATTGTCGAAAGTTACACATTCGCAAAGACTGAGACCTGCAAACGACGGCTCTGGAATCGGAACGAGAATGTCTGCGACGTTAATTTAGCGAATGCCTCGGTTGGAAATGATCGCGTTGACAAGATGGGTTGGCTGGCATTGCCCCGACGGCAACACGGACCAACAAGTTGCCTTCGGCGGGTTCATCGAATAAGGCGAAAACCTTTGATATAATGTGGGTAGATAGTAGAGGTTAGGACAAGGCATGGAAGTGTCGGTCTGTCGTAAACTGTTCAGAACAAATGTTAGTTTTGGTGATCTAGCAACAACAGATACGTATGTGGGTACATATGCTTCGAATATCTAAAAAGATCTATTTAAGGAGAATGCATGGCGTCCATACGCGAGCTCGTGCCTGTGCTATACACCTTTGCACGCGTCTCCGAAGTTTACTACATAAACTTTCTTCTCATAGAGAATCTCGTAAACCATTGTTCACCGACTAGCAACGTTTTGAGCACTTCTAATAATGATGTATTGTGATGATACGCTTCATTGCCAGTGTCCGTATGGACCACTGGTTGGAGGGGTAGAGGTCAGATTGTATTTTCTAAAACTTCAAGGTGGCCATAGGTTCCGAATAGCAATATCGTAGCCCGCTTCTGGTTCCTATCGCTGTCACTGTATGACCGTTACTGTTCAAGCCGAGATAGCACCCCTGATACAAACGGCCGGATCTCCTGCCTAATTTCTATACTTTAACATACTGGTCAAAATAAGTCTATTGATTTTCTTACGATTTCGATCTTAGTTGATCGCTAGTATACTGACTGTGTATAATCAAGGTTTCTAACAATGTACAGTATGTCGATTGCAGCCGTTCAATGGTTTCGTAATCTGGTAGAGTATAATAATGCTAACTGATGAGTTTAGCGCTGAATGGTAATTCCGAATATCCTGGATGAACGTCCTATTTACTGGTAACAACCTTAGGCGTTTTATTAAATTCACTTAATTAATAATAACAGACAAGTACATATTCAATAGGAATTGAGGACGTTCTCTAATGGTATTGGTTTCTATTTAACGATTTTTTTGTCTAATAAAAACACCGAACCATTTTGTGCTAGATAACAGCTCTTTCTGTGTTTCTATGAGCTTAGTACTTAATTATTTTCCGCTATTGCTCGCTGAAGCAGGTTGGCTGAAGGATAAGTTTTTACCGGAATTTCTACCTACCGCATCTTCCGGCTCACCATATTGCCGAACACTGCAGCTCAAAATTTTTGTGAATTTTCATTAAAGCTATGTTGCTCGATTTCGGAACAAATCTAAGATACATTTTCTTCCTCATCGGGAGACAAATTTTACGCAGGGTAGTTCGTATACGCAGCCTTTATTATATCCCTGCGTAGAGTGTTTTCGACAGTAAATTCAGCGTGCTTTTTTTTTGCATTTAGCAAAGAATTTCGACCCTCAGAATCCCTGCGAATTACCTTAATATTTCGAACTTCCTTTTAAGGTTCTAGCCTGAACTGCATCTGAGGCAACCATATTGTGAGCTTCAGTTTCTATCTTCAGTTTCTGCCTATGGATATGGCTACAATAGATTCCATCATAACTCACGCCTGATGATCGACAAGCCTCACAAAACAAAAGCTTCGTATGGTACTCAAAAAGATTGTTTTTTCGAATGAAGTTTTTCCAATTATGAGGTTTTGTAAATAAGTTTCTGAACTTCTGCTCACACATAGGCAAAAAAAAAAAAAGGCCAGTGGAGAATATAACATCTTTATTTATAGCATGTGTGAAGACGTCTCATTTTCAGAAACTCTGCATTTTCGTTACTTCGTTTTGATGCGTATTCTTTTGTGTTGGAGTCTTTGTTAGGGGTAGATAGATCTGTTTAGAAGTGCCCCAATTTTTCTGAGGTGAAACAACCAGGCGTGGTACACGGTTGTTGACGCTGAGCGAACACAGCTTCTTTTTGATCGTTGTTAGAGAGTTATACAGGCAAGTGACTCCGAAATATCCGAAATTCCCATTATATCAGCTGATTATGGTAAAGGTACAAAGTTAGCAATTCGAGGGATTTCGGAAAAAGGTGAATCCTGTGTTTCCGACGTATACTATGGGTTGGCTTTCACTCTTGCCATGTGAGCTCAGGCTTGATAAAGATCTCGTAACCGCAGTAAATTTGATCACGATCCAAGTTCAATATCTGAACTGTGCTCGATTGAGGCTAGTAAGGTTGGGCTAATATTTAATCAGTAACTGAGTCTTGCTAAATCACCTAGAAAAACGAATTATTCCGCTATATTAGCAATACTTTGAGCTACATGAGAAACAACTTTAAGGAATAGTCGCGTAACGGTCTGACACGAGCCATCTAGACGTTGTCTATATTTCCATTTTACCAAAATTTACTGATAATACTAACTAGTTAATTAAATACCATAATTATTTTTCCAGGATAACGACATGATCTATACCAACGAGGAGATCTCTGGGGCCTGAAACCCTACTTTTAGCAACGATACAGTCATATTTCAAATAAATTGGTTCAATAGACGATTAGTTCAATAAGCTGCTTACATGTTAATCCTATCTACAACTGGACAATGTTTACACATAAACATAAGGCGTTTCTGCACTGATTCGTAATCGACAACCCATTTTGATTGCTTTCGTTTTGTTCAGGTGGGGAACTGCTGAAGCGTGCTCGCACTGCCCAGCTAGTTTCTGCATTGAGTGCACTATAGTTAGTGTCTCTCAGCAGGAATGCTTTCAATTTTTTGCTTCTGCTACCCGTCTAGGGCTGGCGCGACGAGCCATACGCGCCTAGCAGCAAACGAACAACAAATAAAGGCCAACGACTACGATCAATGCATAGCTAAAAAAGGTCTAGGATGAAATTGTGGCAGGGTCGTAGACGACCCCACTTGCAATGAAAGGGTGTCGAACACGTTACAGGCGATTACTTCTAGGTGGACGAAGAAGAGCCGAAGAAGCCAACTGTTAGGAAAATATTGGCCTTTACGGACAGAACTGGCACATAACGCAGCAAGGTTGGGTCGACTGAACCGCAGTTCCTGTGTATAGTTGTCACTTGGTAAAATCATTCGATTCTATACCCGGGCCTACTTTTTTAGGCGGCCGCAACGAAAATTAGTAACTTCAAAGTACAGTCAAGCTCGCATACATTTCACTGCATTATACAATGAACCGCAATTGAGAAGTCGGCTTACTCATAACAGTGTTTACCTAGCTGGATGTTGTCCGATACTATTTAGATACCTGCAATACCGGAACTAATAAAATTCTTTATTTGAACAAAGTAACTCTCGGTATTTTATCATTGAAGAGTCGCTCTCTACTTAAATATGCCTTTATTATGTCCAAAAGCGACTGTCAATAATGGGAGCTCAAATCACCCAGCGGTACCGAGGATGCTGTTAAGCAAACCAGTCAATGTCAAATGGCTACGCTGACAACGCTGAAATAGTACAGTTCACGATCTGTTTACGTACTGAATCATAGATGAGCTGCTCAAAGACCCGTAAAACAGATCATGAAATTCTTTTGTTCGTACATAATAATAGTATCCACAAAAATTTAAAGTTTTTCGTTGCAATCACCAACTGTGATCGTCAAGTTTACTTTAGATGGCCAGCAGCGCTATACAAATAGTCGGAAAGGCCAGCCTTTAAAGTCCTCAGTAAATAGACTTCAGCTAATCCTGCGACGGGAGTTGTGCTTGTAAAGCACAAGTTTTACAAATACTTTGCCCAGTCGTTTACCTTTCTGTTCTACTTTGTTTATCGTGTATACGTCGTCATGCAACATACGATATTCGAAAGGGCTTCTATGCATCCTACGTGTAACGTGGCCAACAACCGTGCAAGATATAATGAGACTACAAAGTTAAGATAGTATAGAGATACGGTTGATAGCGAAATGCTCTTATAATATCAAGTATAAAATAACGTTCGTCTTTAGTCTATCTAAAGAAACGGACCCTGCTTACAAGGCCTTGTCCAGTGCATAAACTTAGCTTTTACCTCCATAGCACCTGTTCGCTAGGAGCGACCTTTACTTAGTCTAAGTGGGTGCTAGCTTTGTACTTTCAAAAGGAATATATCTCTCCAAATTTTCTTTATAGATGTGACTTCTCTGTTTCGACGAGTAGCGGCTAGAAATATAATTTGGCATATCAGTGGACTTCCTGTCAGCCTGGCTCTCGGGACGTTTCCTCAAAAGTTACTCTAATACGCTTAACAGTCAAATGCAAACTAGTTAAGTTAGCTATGCAAAAAATGTCTTTCTGGAGCCCTGCGCGAAGTAGCACGAAAACGAACCAGTCAAAAGCTAGCAATTATTACGGTAGTAGGAGCTAAAAAAAAGCCGACACGATCCTCGGATCTGTAAAGTAATAAATATGGCTGCACGAAAACGACGTTCTACTTATTATTTCCTTTATTGAAACCTCTACTAGTGACATGGCAAGCACGCTGCGACATGCTATACCGTGCTCCTGCTGTGCCCACCTGAGAGTGATTAACAACGGAGGTCTTCGGTGGTTCATACTATCCACAAGTTGGATTTACGGAGATGTTCAGCGAAGTCGGGCGATGTCTATAATGTACAGTCAAAATCACTCCTGCCAAGTAGACCTAGATCATCTCGTTACTCGGCTTTGCACCATTTAACTTACTACATAGCACCGTTACCGTCGACTATACAAATTGCATAAGAAAACATTTTTCTGGGGTAATTTTCGAGCAACTTCCTCACATAAATGCACAGTTTTTCGTGTTCAACAGACAAGCCGGTCCGAGCCATGGGTAAATGCTGTTTCCGCAAAAATTCAGTGGCTTTAACAGTGTTGTCTGTAACTGACCTTTAGGATCGTAAATGAACTAGGAAATCTAGGAGCCTTATGAATCATAGCTACATTATATTTTCTTAGCTACTACAATTACTTGCCATCTACCGAATATATATATATACCGATTTATTAACTGTAAATAAAACCCGCTGGTAGATCATTCAGGCTTCTAGATACTTCTGTGTCACAGCTGCGGTACCCGAGTAATTCATATGACTTTTGGAAGAACTGTAGCCGTCTACTTCGAAACTTAAGAACACCTAGGTTTTATATAATCGAACACCTTACAATTGCCCCGGGTGAGAGTTCTCTGTGAGCAGCCATAGAACGGGATGATTAAATGGATCAAAAGCTTATGCTGTGGAGCGTCTTTATCTCTATCCAACGTTTCACTCATTCAACCATCCCCGAGTTATAGAGTTCCACTTGAAGAACAGATCATACCGTCATTTCAACAGCTCAGTGAAATAAATTTCGCTCGCCCAATACGACGTCGATTAAGCCAGTACATCGTGAAGAATCGTTCTTTGCTGAAGTGTCTAGCAAAAAATACACAACAAACCCTAATTTCTGTTTGCGTTGAAAGACACATCTGTGCGTCGACAGGAGTTTCTTCCAATACTGCGCGTTTTTTTCACAGAATCTGAATAGGTGTGTGCATAATCTATGCAAGCTTAAGGGCTACGGCGGCAAGGACCCATTATCCCATGTGAGGTTCCAAATAGCGTTACCTGCTATGTAAAGCTGGCACGAGTCCGCCCCAAAATCAGCGACTCGTCAGCGAAAGATACAATAAACAATTCCTGGCGACAGTTCATAATCTTTGTTCCTATAGCTGCTCGGATTCGATAATATTTACTCCTATGCTAGCCAGTCTTTCAGATACGGTTTATCTAGCAGGTCTGCTAACGAGCTTTAATGCATGCACATAAACAGCGACCAGAAAATCGAGGAGCGAGAGTAGATTTAGATGAAAATGTAAATTAAATACTTGGCCTGAACCATATTTTAGGGCATCGATTTCATCTATCGAGCGACTAGACGCCCATAAGGTGGCTTTTGGTTCGCGAACGCACATTATAAAACTGTCCTCATCATGTACGTCAAATCCAGTACCTCCGCTTTTCAGCAATATATTCTAGCCGTCATCTACGGCCACGTAGGATAGGCTTGTCGAATCCATCCTCAACCGGCACTCGTACTTAGAGTACGTATTTATAAGTATTTTTTTCCACCGCTACCGAGCAAAAGCGTTCATCTCGTCACCGAAAACTTTCGCGATCTCGTTAACCCTTCTAAAAACTGTGCTTCGATAGGACGATTTGCAAGGGTTGTCACAGACCGATATTGCTTACATCTACGAACCCACAAGAACTGGGTCCCTGCTCAGAGGGTCAGTTGCCATAAGTGGGGAGCGTGCTCTACCTGTATACAATTCCGGGTATACATTCATTCAGCATATGAACGTATTGCAGCTGTATTCATCGCTGATCATCTGCGTGAGAGGATGCTGAGTAAGCTCAATACATAAATGCATCGAAGTTTTAGGGGTGTCAGCTGAGTTAAGCCTGGTCGCTGTCTGGTGCTATCGAACGATGCGTGATTTGTCTGAGGAGAACGAATTTAACCACTTCTGATCGTATTAGAAAGGATTTATACATATAGATGTCCAAGCAGGCAAGCCAAATTTTTGCCTCGACATTTGCTTTTGGCTTATACATATTAGTCTAACGATGATTGTCCCTACGATAGTGCAATAGTTGGCCTGATTGGCCGCGCAAACACTGGTCGGTATGGGTTCGATTTGAGAACCAGCTCTCTGACGCGATAAAAATTAGTTTGTCGTTGATTAAATAGTCGTTTCAAGTTTAACGCGTACTACCGCTATTAAGCATTGGTTCTGACGTCACGTTTTGTATGGCTGGTAGCCAATGTTTTTGGTTATCGACAAGTTTCGGTGCACGTTTCGTTCAACAACAAGGTAACATGAAGACAGCAGAACATTATAAAGTTTCGTTGGGTTAATCTATAAGCCTGGCTATATAGATCTATTCTAGTATGATAGTTTTTTATACTTGTTCGCATTTTATTCTTTACCTACTTGTCCCAAGGCTACTGGGATTATATGGATAGCCATATACCAATTATTCGCGCCAAAAAATCAAACCGAATGTCAAAGATGTTTGCTCGTCAGTTGTCCTGTTTAGGGCATGGACATCACGCGGCTCTAGGACAGAAAAATAGACGAGCTCAAGCCAACGTTGAGTATTATCTTGTTTCAATCCAGAAAGTAACTGAGATATACTGGTAGGATTTGCCATTGAACCATGCCTCGTCCATAGCGACCGAATGGTCCAGGTAGATTTCTTGTTGCGAATTGTACCTGAAATATTATGTTACGTGCATTTCCAATTGATCTGGAGTCATCTCAAGGGATGCCATTTTTAGTCAGCTTTTGGCTTATAATTTTGTCATACATTACAGAGGTCCGCTTTTGTGCACCAGGACTGAAACGGGTATCGGAACACCCACCAGCCAAATCTCGTCTCTTTCAATGCGTGCCAAATGCGTTTGTAACAGGCTAAAATGATCCTAAAGACGTGAAAAGCAGGCGACTCATCGACGAATTTCAGGTTTGTACCACTAGCAATCTCAGCTTAAAAAAACCTACTGGAAAAATATAAAAGAAAACGAGCTTGATTACTAACGACAGGCATATAAGATGCATATGTTTATAGAGACATAAGTTTACTAAAAATGGGAAAGGATGAATGGACTAAAAGAGTCAGGGTTCCGAGAACTGGGATGAATTCAAGTAGATCTAATTTACGGGGCGCAGTGCACTATGTCAATAATTATGGCCAAAAATGTTAGCTTAGGACAATCCTTTTTCATATCTCATCTGCGAACGGCGACAAAATGGCGTAATGTACATGTCTAATACGCACGATAGCTTTCGCAAGCTCGTTCTGGGTAATGGCAAAGAGCAGCAGGACTCTTGTTGACAATTTTACAAACACTCAATAAATACGGTTAATGTGAGCGGCTGTAGCGTATTACGCTGTCAACGAAATGTACGAAAATTCCTTGCCACTTGTATATATTTGATTCCGCAAATATTTGTCTCGGCGCTAAAGGCCTGATGCTGCCAAAATCAATGTGATCCTTACAAAACCGTTAGAACACACGATGTTCCTGTAACAGATTTTAGTCTATGCACGGTTCCACGCATAAGAATAATGGCAGCTATTTGGACTTAATACATGTGAAACTTAATTCATCCAGATATATAAATATTGAGCTATATAGGAAAATAGATTACCAGTAAAACGTCTACGTATCTCGACTTTTATTCCACTTGGGGATCCTTATCCTATCAATAGATTCCCAGTTTAGTTGCAAACTGGCAGAAGGAGTTAGACATCTTGCTCTAAAGGCCGACATTTTATAATCGATTTATACTGTAAAAGCAATAAATCGATGGACCGAAAGCAATGTATTATTAAAAACAGTCTGCTTACATTCCCTGCGGAGCGACAACGTTTCGATTTCAGTAATTCTATTTTCCTACTTTTACCACCTTTAATCTTCTTCCCCTAAATGGAGATGGATACTAACGCTTCTAATTATAACTGAGACTACGAGGAAATTCTTCTAAGTTGTCCTAAAATACCAGTTGAAGGTACCAAACATCACGTCAAGTAAGCCTAACTTACCTCGATTTTTAAAAAATAGCCTGTCGAGCTAAATTAATATTAGTCACTTCTAAATAAATCTCAGTCCTGATCCATAGTCAAACTGGGGCGATCGAGAACAACTCGTTTGAATAATTCCAAATGGTTCACGAATAACCAGATAGGGGCTGTTACACGTAATTGCCGCCTGGCTCGCTCTGCCGTTTATATAGAGGACTCCACGAGAAAATCAAAGAGGACACGATACCATGTTCTATGTATTATCGTGCCTACTGCCATCCTCTCGACATGGTTTTAGAGAAGATCCTCACTTTCCTTCTCCCATTGTATTGCGTAAGATTGGCCTATTTGCCAGAATCGAGTAGCCTGTCTTTCCTACATTGCATTAAGGTTAACATTCATTTTGGTATATCTCTTTCTTTACTTGCATCTCTGACAAGCAGAATAGGGGCATATTTTTTCAGTTTCGAAATAGTTCTTGTTCTCTGGCTATAAAGTGTTGCAAAACGGAAAGCCGTTCCTCAGAAATTTTCATTTCCGTGCTACATTTACTCCCGCTGTGTTTTGATCGGTCGGTAAAGGAATGATGGCTCAAAATGATAGCGGAGAAGTTTGGTGTATAGATACGTAACGTTCCATTTCGGCATAAACGTCGCTCTTTGTAAGGTCTGCGATACTGCGGACGACTGTCTCTCTATGAGACAGAATAGAGCATAAAGTGCGGTCTGCTGATACCGCATGATTCCATCGTAGCGCTTGTCCACAGGTTTTTCATTTTTCCGCATGGGACGCCGAGTGTTAAGGACCTTATGCGGAAGTCCAGTTTAGCTTTGAAAGCAGATGTAGATAGTCTTGCTCGAAAGAAAAACCTTCGTTTTTATGCTGAAGTAACGAAACGATAACGACTGAGGTATTTGATTGATATTGTGAAGCTCCTACCAGCTAAAAACGTCGGACCCACTGTCTAGAACTAATTGCGCTATTATACAAACAGCGCCTCGTGACAATGACTATGAATCAATAATAAGTTCATTGCTTCGGTAATTAATCGAAGCTTTAATTTATTGTTTGGAAATAGCTAAAGTGAACGCTGCAGCACGGTAACGGTCCAGGTATATGTGTATGCGCATATAATATTATTGGGTTTTGTTTGCATTCAATAAATGAATTGTTTTTCAAGCCTGACAAAAGTCTAGGGTCGATCAACTAGGTCGCCCAAAATCTTCCTCGAACAAGGTCACTTCTTGCCCCAGTCGTTCGATCGACACAATTAGCGTTGCCTTATTTTTATGCGCCCATATGTGATTTATTTGTATACGTGCCAAACTGTGAGTTTCTAAAAGTAGATGTCCTACTAGGTATAACTAGGTGCACTGTATATGTGCGTATATAGCAAAATTTCTAATGATAGCTATGATGTCCATTGTGCTAAGCGTATTGTACTGCACATCTACTCATTGTCTTCTTCGGTACAGCTTGTCTGCCTTTGCTGCGCTATACCCTTACTTCGTTCGTGGCTGTCTCACAAATTATTTGTATGGGACATTCAGTATTATCTAGAACTATGTGGAGTGGTGCATGGAGTCTAGACAGAGGGTGCTGAATCTATTGTGGTCATGACAACGAGTCTGGCCCTGACTCTGGTCCGTCTGATAATCTTTCTTGGGCAAGTCTTTAAAGACTTCTGAAGGCAACAGCTGGCTTTGTCGTGGGTTCGCTGGCGTCTCGCGATTAAGGTCCCGCTGCTCCGCCTTGTGGATTGAATGGCGTGAATATTGAGCAAAGGCGTGGGCTAATTTTTATCTAGGTAAACTACATAAATTTATGCCTCCTATTTTTTGACCACTACTCGTATATGCGTCATCTGTACAGCTGATCTAGTCCAGCTAAATATATTTTTTGAGCTGCGCTGCACCGAGTCCTCGGTCTAGGACGTAAATGAGAAAAAAAAAACATTAGCAGAAAGGTAACTAGTTTTTAATAGGGTTTTCCCGTTCCCGAGAATACGTCCCAGTGTGATAACAATAGCGGTCCTTATCAATGACTGACCCGTGCTCCTACACAGAATTGATCTTATAGTGTAAGGTTTGCTACACTTAGCTAAATAAAATCATTCAGCCTACAGATGATTCATTGATTAAATCACTCACGAAAGTGTCGCTTTGTTCGAAAAGGCATTAGGAAGCAAATTGGTTCAAAGGACCTGACAGGTCGCAAGCAGTATCGAAATCTCCCAGAAGGGCAGCTTCTGACAGTTCTGAAAGCTCGGCCAGTGTGCGACATGGCATATAAAGAATAGTTAGAAGATTTTCGTCATCACTACCATTTATGCTAGCATCATGTCTGTACCCGCACGGATTTGCTCGCACGGTACGTACCAGATGATATTTTTTTAGCTTAGTTACCCGTACTACGTTCACTATGCTGAGTGGTATCATAGTGAATGAAATTAATTTTATTCGTACTATTTTATTGGTAAATGGGCTAGTAAAAGAGTAAATGTATTGGACATAATGGCATATCACATATCTCTTTAGTTACCTTTATTTGTTTACACCTGTCGTGTAGATATCCATGTAGCTGGAGAACTGAATTCGTTAAGCCTGTTGACGGTACGCAATGTCTGGAAATAGCGCCATTTACTTCAGACTAAAACCTTAGCTATTTTGGTCAAAATCAAGAGTTTTCCTTGTGAGGTCCTTCCGGAGGGGCGCAGATGGAAGCTAGATTCCTCCCAAAATTTAGCATAGTTCGAAGCTATATCTTAAAGTTTTCAGTTCAGAAAGTGAAATGGTTGCAGCAATGATATTAGTGCTGGAAGCAAAATGCAGGTAAACGCAGTCCGCACTATGACAATAATATATCCAACCCCTATTGGAACCTAACCTAATGAGGCGCTTGTTGAGTGTAGAGGTCACACAGTGGGTTGCTCTCAGTCACGATCATGCTAGGCCAGGCATTACACAATGAAAAGTATTTCTAGATCCTGGATGTATAATGTAATAAGGGGTGTATACAAGAATACATAGTATCATACGGCGATGCGTTTTCGTGCCAATGAATGTTCTCCAACGGAACCTTAGCCCAAGAGAAATTCGTCAATATATTAGGCAAAAAAATGTACCACTTATGCAGAGTGCTATAGAGTTCGGTGGACGCCCTAACAAAAAATAATAACCGCTTATATAGAGAAAGATAATAAGCTCACAAAGAGCGCTTCAGTTGGAGACAAACGGGAGATCTCGAGCAGAGATTTGTACCCAGCCGGTGGCTTGAGTCGTCATCTTGCCCGTTAGTCACTACAACAAATGAGAAATAAAACTTAAGAAGAATGCGTCCGCAAAAAGTATCTCCTAAATTCATGCAACAAGGAGCGGGCACACCTAAGGAAACTGCAATACGTGTGTTGCTTGTTGACACAATTTTTCTCTGCATCATGACTCGAGATTGACTGTAAATCTGACGTGACCATGGAGCAAACTATAAACATGAATCACAATTGCATTTACGCGCGTTCACTTCGTGACGATGGCGCTATAGACACTGCCTGGAAATCAACAAGTATTTAACATTTCTGTAATTGCCGCAAAAACATGGTTTTCCAATGAGCAGGTAATTTCAGCTGAGCTAAGCCGCAATGGCTGTTGCAAAAAGGGCGTGGAGAAGAAGTTTCTATATGAACTACAATGCAGTGTTGTTAAATCGATATGAGACCTTTTTCGTTCGAAGTTATTGTTCATAGCACTACATTTCTACACAATTCCTGTCAGTCCATTTCTTGCTTACAGGCAAAACTCACTAAAAAATTCTGCATCCCAGGTCAAAGACTCATCTATCCGAAAGGAAAAAAAATCATTCTGTTATAACATCTAATCTGGACCGAATAAACCCGGGCATGTTCTTTAGTTATTGTCGGGTTTTGAACAGCATGTATAAAAGCTTAAGCTAGCTAATTCGCCAACCGTTTGACAGCTACATCCATCTCTGGACAAAGACTGGGCTTAATAAAAGATTGTGTATCTAGAAAAGAAATTTATTAAAGCGATAAGAAGACAATGAGTTTCCCAAAAGCGATTGGCAATTATGTTCGGGAAGGACATACTCAGTTCTGTGAGGTACCCAGACGGTACGCAAAAGATGGATGATTGCAAACAAGGCACCGATAGTCAGCACCTTCCTTGAACATAGATGTTCATCGAACGCTGTGCCACCATCAACGAAACTACCCGCTGCTTCCCGAAGATTCCCTCCAATATATTATCTATGATGTAATTAGATGAAGATTTTTTCAAACGTGCCCATTCTCGACGTTCGTCATTTGCAGAGCCCTACGTGAATGGAGGTGTGGAAAGTAGGCACCTTCATTTGGAACAGGACAATTGTAACATCTAGTTAAAAAGGATTATTAACAAGCAATTAATGTGAACGGTGCGATTATCGTAGATAGATGATATAGACCCCAAAAGGAACCGTCATTGAGGCCCGGTCTAAATATGCTGCATCTGCCGATTAGATGACTAACCCACTGACGTGATCTATTTCAATATTCAGGTAGAATAGGTTGTTCTGTTTACTTTTAGTGCTTACATGGTTTGTCCATCTACTAAGCGTAAGGCACAATGCCTATTGAGCCCTTATGAATACGTGGAATATATTTTAGGCTGGCAACACGGGGCCGTCATTACAAAAAATGGCCGTGTTGTTTTGGAAGCTTCATTGTGTTTTGCGTAATTCAGACTGTACTTAGCCGAGAATGGACGCTGGCGATCCGAGTTCGCGAGTCTCCTCCAGCTAGAGGCGTTTTGGTGGAGACCTCTTCGTTATTTAGGCCTGCTGTCATTTGTAAATCAAACAGCAAGTTGCGTTCTCAGTAGTCGATCTATAATATTTTTGACTAGGACTGCGTCTTCTTACAGCGCTAAAAAGTTCGATCTGCTTTATCTAGTCGGTTTCTAGCGTTACTCGTCACTTCAAGTCTTTCTATGAGCCCGTCGTCTGCCGAGGAGCTAACGATGACTTACCTAAAACCAGGAAAAACCTTTTCTCTAGGAGCTAAAATAGCTTGAAGCCGTCTTTTAGAATGCAAACCCGAATTAGCCACATCCTTATTTCTGTCTCTATAATTATCTACCCAATTGATGATGCCCATACAAAAACGTCTTTTTTAGCTGGTCTTCGAATTGGGCTGTTGCTGCAAGCGTTCTGATTCAACTACTTCTCCTATCATTTACTTCTAGGAAACGAAGCGCACGATCGTGATCCATAGCTGTCTTTGTGGTAATGAACGATAATATGTCATCTATTCCTACAGCGTAAATATCTAGCAGGGAACGAAGGACGACAAAAGCTTCATGCAATACGGCCTCGACTGCCGTCTCGCCGTGGTGTAATATACTGTTTCGGCTTCAATAATAATAATCTATATATATATATATATATGGACATTTCGTCCTTTTCAGCCGCGGCGAAGGAACGATTTGCGGGCTTCGATTCCCGCCCTAACCACTCAATGGCGCTTCGTTTCACACATTTTCAACCGTGTGAAAATCCACTACTGGCTATTTAGCAACGTATCATAGTCGAAGATACGTATGCGTACGTTTATGGTAACAGGGTTGCGTGTCGGAGTCAAAGCAAAAATCGCATAGGAGACAATTTGTGGCGACAAGGGAACTCGGGCAGCGAAAACAACAATAACAATAAAAAAAGGCAATATCAAAAGCATCAGTAACAACGCACAATCTACAGCTATCACAAACAAGCAAAATCTTACTTTTTTAACAAGCGAAAAATTATTTTCGTATAGATTCCCTTTTGCTGTTGAAATTTTCAGTCTCTTCGATCGTTGTAGCAAACCCATACCGAGACAAACATAAATAATGTCATAAGTTTTACGTCTTATACATTACCTTTAAGCATAAAATGAGCTTCGTCTTCCTTTGGCTTCGAACCAGACCATCACGTATTCGTAACTTCAGTAATCAAACAGGTTGTTACTGTATCATCACAGGGATACTGACGTTAGGCGCAAGAAGGAAATATCTAAATGGGGGCATAACAAGTATTTGTTACACACATTGCACCATATGTACACGTTATCATCTAAAAATATATTTACAAATATAACTGAAGGAAAATATTGCGCAGAATGTTATTTCGAAAAACGCCAGACTTTGGCTAGCCTTTTATAGGTCTGTGGGACTTCCACGCACACTTGAGTTTTAAATTATGAGAACTGGTAGCCGGCAAAACCACCTACGTACTCGGGGTCCGAGGAACTTCCGCTTAAATCTATAACGTTTCAAACTCATAAGCCTCTAATCCCCTACAAATTTTCCTCACTTCTATAATGCATCCGTTAAAGAATATTGAAAAACGCGGAAGCACAACAGTTACTCAACTAGTTTTCGTTCCATTCCAGTGGCGTTCACCGTTCGAAGTGAATACGCTTATCCATTCACCACATTGAAGATATCAAACGTTAGATCCAAGGTCTGCTTAATTGCGTCCGTGCACCTTAACCCGAATCAGTCGCTAGTGATGATACCGTTCTGTCTTTAATTCTAAAAGCAGCAACCAACTCTCACTGCTAGCTTTAGTTTTGAGAGAGAGAGAGATAGAGGGAGAGTCATAAAAATCATTTACATGGCGTGCTTACACAGAAACTCAACACTGTTTAGCCAGAGGTAACAAAGTTTTACAAATAAAAAATAAGGCATTGCATTCCAATGCTGTAGAGATACAGGTTCCCTGACGCATTTCACTGCAACGGCACTGAAACCCTGTCCTTACATGACTCGAAGGACCAAGTAATAAATTAGAGTCTTCCCTGGTAAATCACCTTCAAGCTTCAAGGCGTGATTTAGAAGAGTGTTACTGAGCGTATGGCCTTATTAATCTGTGCAGTAAACATTCCCTGTGGAACAATTAGCATTCACGAACAAAGGCGTCTTTATGGAACAAGTCTCCGCATTGATTTTACGCAAGAAGGTTCGTCTTGTTTCAAATGACACACTTCTTACCAATAGGGGCCTCTAAGTTTCTCTCGAGTTCACTTATTATCCACATTGAATTAATAGTTCGCATACACTCAAAGTTACGTTTGGCCGGAAGTTAACTTCTCTATTCACCATTTGGCAATATTTAAGGTAAAGCCATAGCTCTAATGGATGAACAGAGTCTATTAAAGTTTTTCTATATTCGTGTGGGTAATCTTGTTTCGTCATTACTTGTTACCGATACCTCTGACCTTCTTGTTATTTTTTTTAACAATAGTGGACTTGTTGAAGCAACTATAAAGAGGGATTCTTAAATAGTCAGTCGTTCAAATGAGTATTCATCGACCCTTTATTCCATATTCAAATATTACCTAGCTTGTTATAAATGTGATCATATGGATATATAATTAACTATTAAATTGATGTAATCTTATGTTAATGACGTCGTGCTCGTCAGTACGACGAATCTGATGGGTTTTACTTTATTTAAAACGTAATTGCCCTTGAGTAATCGAACTTCAACTTGTCTAAATAGATGTTGGCTTGCCTGGAGCCATTCAGCTGAACTGAAAGAACTTTTACGGCTTTACTTTTTAGGCGAAAGTAGCTGAATACTTACATCTAGTCTTAGGCACTTGAGCGTTCTTTGACAATGCTGAGTTAAGAGGCAAAAATATCATCTAGTGCTGAAAATCAGCGCTCATTGTTTACATTTCTGTTTCTTAAAGGAAATTAGTTATTGATTCAAGCTTTGAGTTGTATACTCGTCGAAGAAGACACACACCTGAGCACACCTGTGAAATCTATTCTGGGGCATTGGCGAAAATACTAGGTAAAGAAGCTTTCAATAACACAAGAATTCAATACTAATTCTACTATTTTAAGAGCGAGAATGGGGAGATAGAAGACCACAGATGAGATGATTACAGCTCAAGATCTTAAACGGAAGAACAAGTTGAAAATAACCTCGTCGCCGCACCTTAATCACGACCTGGGTCGGGGAAAACAGATGCCTCTAGACCTTTACTTCCCGACGTTGAAGTCCGCGTCATGTTTACTATTTCTGCGCCTTTAATCAAGCGGTAGGTGACGAAGTGCGTTCCACGATCGGTTCCCTCTAGCCATCAGTAACAAGATAACGTGGATGTGGCATTGCCATGTCAACGTTAAAGCAAGCTGTAAATATAGCATATGCCTACTATGCTATTTTACGGCTATTCAAGTTATATATTTGCTACTATAGCCATTGAAGTTTTTCAGCCCGATAGATATCCTATAGGTAAGTGGACTAGGCAATTGCCTTACGAAGCTCTCTAAATGTTCTTGTCGTTGTCTTTATCTTGATTTTTCAAACAATGCGTGTTAGTTAGCTCGTGCTCCCGAGGTATACTGACTTTAATGACTCACTTTCCCTTTTGTTTCCATAATCGCAATGTCATTCATCTCTGCATGCCGTAGGTATATCGCTTTCTATCAACTTCTACACAAAACCTCTTGCCGGAGATTATACAATGATCACACATTGAATAGTGTTTTTTTTTGCTACGTACTAACGAATAACACTGCTTATCCTGTTGTCTTCACAAACATCCATATCGGACCAATCTGAGTGCAGTGAACATTTATATGTCACCGTGTACACTGATAGCACTTATTAACTTACGACGCAAAAATCGTATAAAAGTATCCTGGAAGTAAACACACTGTTTTCGTTCTGCCTATCTTCATTTAGAAACAACGCGAAGTAAAACAAACTTTATCAATCCAATAACAGTCTGTTGGTTACGTAGAACGCGAACTTTCATTGACTTCCCCAACTCGGTGTATAATTTCCCCTGAAGCTTCCACCTAAATAACAACGGGCATTCTCATGACCACAAGAAAACAAACAATCAACATTACTGATATCTATGCCTTTTCAAGGTCCAAAGCATCCCTTTCGATCTGAGTACCTTTTATGCTTTAGCTCTCATTGGGAAAGGACGCTCCGTAGGAGTAAACGGCGGAGGAGGGCAATAAGGGCGAGAGTCGTCGAATTGTTGAGTTTGCGGCAGTGGATTGTACAGTGTCGGTAGGAAAGTTAGCGTGAAAAAGCGATTGGGAACTCTTAGGAGTTCTACGATAGTTTAGGTTCGTCTCGGTCGTAAGGCAGAGGGGGCTACATGAGGACTGTTTTCTAGAACCAGGCGTCGTTTGGTTAAGGGAAAATGAAATGGTAGCAGACATCCGAAAACTGGTGTCCTGTTCCAGGATCACGGAACTCAAGATCCGACCGGGATCAGAAAGCTTCTGGCTGGAAGTAATACAGCTACACAATGTCGTCTTCGTTGTACTTGGGAAGCTGATGGGTCGATACAATACGACCGGCGGGTTGGGGAGAACGAGCAAGACGGAAGTACCGTTGAGGTAGCCCAGAAAACAAAATGCCAAGCGTTCTGGATGGTCGGCCTTTTTCAAGGCTGACTGGGGCTTTAATCTTTCGTTCCTGTTCTTCGTTGTTGTGTAAGGTCTAGAAAGTCTCGTATCTTCGCACGCCTAGTTGTTTTTGGTTTGTCTATTGCTATTCGCTTTATTGTCTGTGGATTATCTACTCCCATTTTCCAGGACCTGACGGCGATGTCAAGTAAGCAATGTGATTCAGCTTGGATAAACCTTCCCGGATAAGGTTTCGAGTCAAAACAGGACTGTCGAAAACGACCCGTTTCTCCCGTTCGTGTATCTCAGTTCCGTTTGTCAGTTGTCAACGGTATTATTGCAGGTGGTCGCTGGTGAAACAGGGACTAGGACGCGCTATGGGCCATCAGTTGAGAGTTTACTTACATACTCTTCCCCACATTGATATTTAAAATATTATCACGGTCGACTGTAAAAGGAATAGCAATACGTCAACGGCGCCGACAATGGAAACAACCTTGAGAAGGAAAGAACAAAGGCACTGGAGGGCGTAATAGTTATGGGAGCGTTAATCAGGCGTTTGACACGACTGGAAGCAGGAGCAAATAATTGGGTCATATAGAGATGCTGGGGGGCAACAGCTAAAGCAAAGTCGAATAACCAAAAGTACGTTCCATGCACACTGACAACTTGGTACCGCACTCGTTTACCAGTGTTGTATAATGTAAGCAAGAGTATCACAAAATAGTCCTTTAGCCTTACTCAACTTGTAGACCGATAGCGTACATTTACAGCATAAGTGACGCTAACTACACTTCGTTTCGTCTTCTCCTTCGCTTTGTTGTTTGTTTACTTGTTTCTCTAATCAGGACGCATTTCAGTTTTCCTGGATTAAAATAACCCTTTGAAAGGCCTCTTTCCAAGATAAACGGCTTTTCTTTACTATGCAAATCTCTAGTTCAGCATAAATCCGACCCTACATACAGCTCTTCGAATATTGCGTGCTTTTTTATTCTGTTGGACGTTTTTATTCCACGGCATGTTTGACTTAGTGTTCGACATCGACCATTTCTCTATATTCAATTTATCTAGAAATTAAAAAGGTGTATAAAGGGTTCACAAAGGAATATTTCTATGCTTAGGCCTGCAAAAAGCTTGAAGAAGTATCGTTTTAATACACCAGCATTCTTAATTACGTTTTAAATTGAAATCTTGTTTGCTATTGCCGGTTGCATTTATGCCAGTTTGATCGTCCTTTAGCTAGAAAGCGGACCAGAATATCTGGTAAATTTGTTTTGTGGGTTTGTCAGAAACTTTACTTTGTCGCCTGAAAACAGCGCGTGAAGTGTAGGTCTTCGTAAGAGCGCCTCCTAGGTCTGACGCTAGTCCCTAGTCTGCATGCGGTTTAGATCAGAACACACGTTTCATGACCTGTGCCATATCTTGTATACTCGAAATATTAAATATAGCTTAATTGAGTTGCTTGAATCTATACTAGTAAGGGATTATCTCTGTTCGAATAATGCATAACTTGGTAACTGCTGTTAATGGCGCTCGAGTTGGAATATAAAGTTCGAATACTATAGAAGGGTATGGCGATAAAAGAAAATTGTGAGTTTTCTGTATTCTTAAGCATCTTTTCAAGAATGCTGAACTTCAATATACTTAGCTGTCCTAATGGACACACATGTCGCTCAGTACAGATCACCTCTCCATATTTTAGCCTTACAAATGCTCATTCAACGCCTAAGTAACGCGACATATTCTACGAGATCATTTGTCTACGCGGTCTAAGGTTGCTAGAAAACAACATCTGGTGGTGTTGACGCGGCACCGTGTGAGATTTCGGGTGTATTTTGTTTACTAGAATCTATCATTTGGACTAGTTTGTGTTTTACAGCAAAAACAAGTATTTACATTGAGTAATTCTACTACCAATAATAATAATGACCGCAGTAGAACCCTATTCTATTAGCATGGTACATATTTTACCCCGTCGACCAGAACCCCTGTAATTGCCATAGAGTATTTTTTTTTTTTTTTTTTTTTTTTTTAGCGAACAGAACCCTTGTCATCGTATGCACATATTTATTATATAAATCTTCATCATGTATTCATCTTTTCAATACCTATTTGGCCAGGCATAATATCACCTCTATCGCATATTAGTGTGACACTCAACACAGCTATTTCTGCGTAACGAGTGCGTACCGGCCGAGTTATCTGGTTACTACAGTGTCGAAGGCGTTAAGAAGAATCATTCTATAAACTAGCGACTGGGCCGCGTGGTACTACGCCCGCAGACCAGGTCCTACTCCTCGTATCGGGTGTGGTACAAAGTTCGGAGTGTGTGAAAAAGATGCTGATCTACAGACGATGAAACTACTGCAAATAGAGCAAAGCGAATTCGAAAGGCGTTCTTTTGCGTAGGCGGATGAAATTAAGAGCCAAAAAAGATAGTCTTCATTTTCTCGATACAGATAGCATGAAGAAAGCTATTTTTTTTAATGATTTTTTTAAACTTTATAGCCTTCTCTGTGCTAACCGGCCGGTCGGTAAAATAGAGCCATCCTCAACTTCATAATAAGAGTATCTGATCTTGATATCTTCGCAGGATCTCTCTTGAGTTGAAATTTATTGTGCGATGGTGGCTGGTAACAAATAGGCACTTTCGCGCTATATTTCATAAATTCAGGACAGAGTGAGTATAGATTATATATGTATCCCATAAACGACGCTGAAAAGGAATCGCTAAATTGTTTCAATCATTATAAAATGCTTTACAAGCGATGGAAGGTCAAATCGAAAAACTCTAGATTGACACTTAGCTTCTACTGTCGCTTATTTATCCTTGTAGAACTCTGTGCCCCTTATCCATACAAAAATACCTACCAGCGTTTCTATTTAAGAGTAAAAATTAAAGAAAAAAAATACGGATAAGACTCATAGAGTGCGTCATTTAAATTCAACATTAAGGCAATGTATTCCAGTAAAAATAGATAAAAACTTATTGAAAAATATGTGTATATAGCTAATGTACCGCAGGTGAGACTTTATGCTTTGCCGGACCATGAAGTTTCATCTGCGGACTACCATTTACTGCAGTAGTCTCCGAGAAACTATAGAACCGAAAGGGTATAATGCACTCCGAGCCGATAGTGGGTCAGGGAGGCGATTTAGCGCAGACAAGATCGATATAATCAATGGGTATATTATATGTTTATTAGTAGCAGGTAAAAGAGAAGGTCCTCCAGGATCCTCAATAAACAACATAGACAGAGCTATTTATTAGGAGCTCTAGTTCAAAGTTGTAGTATGAATATTTTCAAAAAAGCTTAGAACAATTGTGCAATGTAAAAGTGATGCCGTTCGCTACACATTGACCTACTGTAATGGATCATTAGGAACCGGTTTTATTATTAATTCCAGTCACTGCTAAACAGAAGAAGCATCTTTTTATCTTTGCTATAAAGACATTCGATACTATCTATATAAGTATCTAGAAGGCAAGCAAAAAAAAGCACATGGAGCAACAGGTTTCCGTTAAACATCGGCTGTCTTTCTATAGCAAACGTAACTTTCGGAACCCCAGGATGTTTTCGGCAGTGATGAAACATCGTCGTACCAATGGTCGCTTGATATGTTTTATGTCTTGAAAAATGGCGTAGTAAAGGTGCAGCCACTTTTCATATTGGCGAACTGGGTTCCGTGCGTCGCAGCGTTAAAAAAACCTTTGAGGCATATTCTTCCCACTAAAGTGATGATACATACGCCTCTTTTAGATGACCCTGGCCATGGCCCATTAGATACTTCCTTTGTATAGCCCGAATGTATTAAGGGATGAAAGGAGAATCATTGCTTTCGACAGGGGTTAATCATGGACATATTTTTCCGTTTGACGCAAAATGAGTTATAGAACTTCTTAGCGAATTAGTTACCGTCAGCCAGTTACGAGCTGATTATGGTGAATGATGATTAAATTTTGTCTATTCACACTAGCCTTTAGCATTAACTCTTTGAATAAATGCCGTAAAAAGCACTTCTTTTGAAAAGCGATACAGCAGAAGGGAACAGTTTCGATCCAGATACTGATATAAAATTTTCCTCAACAATAGCGAGTTCTGGACGCTTAAGGCCAAACCATCATTCAATATATTTTATACAAAAGGAACAGAATCCAATGCAAGGAAAAAACAGCTCTCGTACAAAGGATTGTACACCGCTGGCGACCTGTCTCATCCGATGACTATATTAAAAGATCTAGAAGCACGTAGGTAGAAATTTTCGATCGATGAAAACCGTCGTTTCAGCCGAATTGTTTCTTCGTGATCAGCAGGTAAGCGAAGGTCTTAAGACAACTATATTTGAGATTGGGATCTTTGAGAACAGGCATCTGACGGCTGCCAAAGGGTGTCGTTTATCTCTCTAGTGTGAGCCGTGGCTGGTTTCGAAATAACAGCTATCGACTGGCTACCCAATTTTTAAACCCAAAAATGTATTGACACACGAAATGTTTGCCTTCCGACTTTATTCATATAAAATTTTGACCCGATCTGCAAGCAACAATATTGGTAAAAGACATATTATAGTATGTTTCCATATACGATATGAAATACTTCCTTATTGAAAGTTTCAGGTTATATAACCCTAAATAGCTTTTCCTAATCTATTCTAAGCTCTCAAGGTTGATTCCTAACTTCGGAATTTAACGTAAGATTGAGCCCGTTGAAAACAAACAATTAAATGAAGCTATATCAATTTACTATATAAAAAGATGACTGGGCAAATTGAAGATAAATTAGACATAGTTTTCCAGCTGTAACCCATCGACAAATAAGAGAAAGGAAATTATCTAAACAAGCCGCTAAAACAATTCACACCATCTTTCAAAATACGTCGCCTGCCTAGTATATCGTAATATCTTAGCCTATAAAACACAATGAAGTACAAGCTGTTTTGTGTACGTAAATATTTTGTAGTATTCAACGAGGGTTTACCGCGTCAGTCCGTCAATTAATTCCAATATCGTAAAGAAATGAACCCTCAATATGAAGCCAAACAGAATAGACTATCATAAATAGAGCTGTCGCATTATCCCAGGGCATCTCTCTACAAGTCATCGGACGTTCGATAATCTAAACTTCACTTAGGACAGTTTCGCCTTCAAGCTACCCGATCAGCTCTGATAAAACTTATTCACACGTGCGTTTTTTAGATCTTTACGACCCTTTGTTCCAGGGGGATATTTTTTTTAGCAACTAATAGCCGTTGTAAAGGGGTCTGGTTGGCCACGAACATTATGAAACGCTATAGAAGAGCCTTTAAGATCTGGCCTACTGTATAGTTATACGGCCATGTCCACCAGTATGAAAGGTCTGTATATATACAGACATTGGCTAATCAAATAAGCCCAGTTTGAAATTTCGCATATTATCGATTTTGATCGAAGATGGCTTTGTACGCCGACTAAATATCTGCGAGCCATCTCTTTTGTGCGAAATTGGCCTCGTTCTATTTTCTAACGATGACACACTATCACTAGACCGGTATTTTTAAACTTCGATGGGCGAAAAAGCACTGCAGAAGCTAATATCTAGTGTTCTCATCGTTGGCTGCAATCACTGTTGCAGTTTAATTTGGTGCGTTTTGCCTGCATGCACCACCCCTGTCACGCCCGGATCCTGGGCCCGTACTTGTAGCACTATATTTTTGAGTTGTGAGATGTGCGTGACCTTTTGTCGCGCTCAGACTCACTCTTTAAATCAGTGAGTTTTCAGGCCATGGAAAAACTTTACCATTATTAGCGATACTAAGAGACACTTTGCCATGCGACATAGCAACTTGTCATACGCGTAATACGGAGTTCCTATCTGGACACCGTCCTCGTATCTGGGGCAATACCTTCCATCTGATTTACCTTTCTACACTGTTGGTTTTTCGTGATCCACTTGACGAAACGTGGAGTTCCTGCACCGCCAATAGTAATTACGGCGCACATCGTCACTTTTTTTCGAACGTTCGGCCAGCCCGATTACACCGAAATCCTTGATGTTTCCCCAGAATCCCTGTAGCGGTGTTAGGCGTTTCTATCCAACAACCCAAAATGCGATTAATCCGAACAACATACTTCTTACCAGTCTTCAATTTTCTGCGTTTGAGAATTGTCAGCCCATTTGAAACGCGCGTACTTATTTGGGTAGTTGAGCCGGGCTTTTTTGACTGGTTTACGAGAGTCAAAACTATTAAAAAAAAAAAAAAAAAAAAGAACACCGACACGACGTCGGTGAGATTTTATAAACACAATGATTCCACGCTCTAAGGCAGCTGATAAACCGTTACGATCTTTCGGTAGCTAGATTAGAATGACACTGTCTCTTCGCTGCGTTATGCACCATTTTTTTTTTAGAACGAGCACTTTATCCTTGACCTTCTGTGCTACATTGTACCCTTCTATATTTTTAAGCCACTCAGCAAGTAGTCTTCACGATCGCTTGTATGATTCTAGCTATTCTGTAAGACCTCTTCGTGGCCCCAGTACGAGTTCATGTATAGTGGACGGTATGTGTATAAAGCGCTATGCTCATCTTGAACCCCATTTTGTCTCCCCATCAATGGAAGAAGACCGAATCGGTTGTCTGAGGTATGCGTAAATGACTCAAACGCTCAAACGTGTTGTAATGAACAAGCATTGCATCACACGTTCCAGTAAATGCCTTTCTTTTTACCGCAGTTTAAGAGTACTTCTGCGTGCTATCATCAAAAAAATCTATATATATATATATATATATATATTGATTACAGGTATTTTACACAATTTACCACAAATGCAGGCGGATTTTCCACTCTATTAAGCTAATCGAACTATAATTTTTTCATCGTATAACCTCTTGTATTTTCACTGAAAAGCGCACGTTTATGTGTAAAATACATAAAGGCTAGCAAATACGCAATGTTAAACTATTTGTGATTTGAAAAATTGTAGTTAAGATCTGTGCTGAAACTGTATTACGAAACGAGTCGTACTAAAGATACCTACGTAGTAGGCGCCTTTTGTACGTCATTGCACGTTAATAAGCAGCAGGCTACATATTTGGAAACTACATAACAGGTATACTACTTTCTTTTTCTGCGTTCATTTGTAAACCTTAAATTGTGCAGAAAAATTAATGCTATATTATTAAGCAGTTGGACATAGAACGAGTTTGTAGTCACAAAATAATGCTGTTATATCGGTATTGACAATGGGTCCTGTACTCGAAAACAATGCATTCTATAGCATTTGAGTATTTGTGCTGCCTGTATCTCAGATGGTGTCTGGACAGGAACCGTTGACTTCTTCGAAAGTCACTTGAGCTTCATTATCCAGCATAATCACATCTATATTCGCCTGGAACTTAGGGTCTATTCTTGAAGTTCTTGACGCGACCGTGTAGATCACTGAAATCGTAGGCAATCGATTAGTGCTGAGTCACAACTGAACTTATTAATTCATAATTAATAAGTTCAGTTGTAAAATACGCAGTGTTTTAGTTACAGTTCTGCCTTCTGATAGTTAATTTTAATGAACGACGGAACTGGCTTGTCTGGGAATCGAGGTCTGTCCTAATCGCTTTGTCCTGCCGTTTGGCGTCTAAAACGACGCCCTGTATTTTCTACGACGATGAAAAACGCGCTTCATAAATCTGATCAAGTGCGCTTGTTAGCGTTTGTGGAGTTATTGTGTTCGCCAGATATTTCGATCTATTTACTGAGAGCGTTCTTCCGATATAGCAAATAAGGAAGAGAAGCTCAATGCTCTAAAGGTGTCACTGGTAGGTAAGTAAAATAATGATAATTTTTTTTTTATTATCATTATTTTACAGTACGGAGCCTCAAGTAAGAAAAAACAAACTTACTGTAGGGTCCCTCTTTGATAAAGATGACTGCCCAGTTGTCGTAGTCCGTCCCGAGAATTTGAGCTGTTACAATCCTCTTTCCTGAAAAACATCGTTTTCGATATACTGATATTAACTAGGTCCTGTTATAATATGCTCCCTTCTGGCTATGATGGCCTGACGCTCTGTTCTTCAAACTGCGACACACAAAATTGTTTTGTAAAAACCTGTTTGCTCGCTCCAGATTGCCTCTACCTAGTACGATTTCAACAATAAATATCTATGTCACATAGTTTCTTGATATGTAGTCTCTGGAACAGACGGAACTGGATTTACGTTTTATTTTTATAATGCAATACGTCCTTAGTTGGCATTTCATTTATGAAACAGTCGTCATTTTATATATGCTTAATAACAATGCGTTTTATTAGGTAAGGTTACATATAAGATTCTACGTAGTAAATATCTCGTGCAACTGTACGTCTTACCGTTAACAAGGAGATCGTAGATTGCCGGCTGATCAGGTCTGTCGGTTATATCGAAGTGCATCGTTCGAACACTATTACTGAAAGTGTCAATATTGTAACATTAGGACATTTTAACATTTATTTACTTAGATACTAATAACTAGAAAAAGATAAAATTTATAGGTAGCATAGCTGAAAATTTTTTACCTCCACTCGTAAGCTGTTACTGTCGTAATAACAATGTGACTTAATAGTTGTTGGGGTCAGACGTATGGGCGAAAAGCCACTGAAACGTTTCGGGCAGTTTGTTTGAGCCCATGGGATAACGAAAAGGCATTCTAACGCGTTGCTACACACATCTTTGTTTATATGGCTTTGTGCACCTGCAGTGGAATCAGGCTCACCTAGATGTACGCACACGTTGGGAACTTCTCTGAGTAAAAGGTACCTACGTGATCTTCAAATGTAGAATGGAGCTATAAAAGAAAAAAAGTACTCCACATGGACGTTACAGATTTGCCGTAAAAGAAACCAAGGCCACTCTATCAGAGAACGAGGCCTGAAAGTGAATTATGGACTTAGCATTCACTTGCCACTTTTTCTCTCTGTCAAACTCGGCCAATTCGTAGAATGTTTGGTTCAGGCAAAAACACGACGAAGCATAAAGCTGCAAACAGGCTAGAATCAGAAATAATCCCGATGTTCGCAAAGAGAGTGCAAGGCAATCCTGATACAAAAACGTAAGGTCGAAAAATTACTAGGCTAAAACATCCAACTGAGCAGCACTGTATTAACCATAGAATATTTCAGGCAAGCGAAGATCTTCTAGGCCTCCACGCATAGGGGCCGATAGGACACTTACTTCGCTCGCCAGATTGTCAATGTCAAGTAGCAAGGAGCACATCAGAGTGAGAACAGCTGTGGACAGTTTGTGAACTGCAGCATACACTTCCTTTCAATGTATCTAAAAATATGGCTACTTGTTATCATACGGTAGCTATATTCTTAAATACTTCTCCTCTATATTTAAACATTTTGCATAGCCCTGCGACATTATTCAGAGGTAATAAAAACGATTGAAAAGGGGTAAAATGCCCGCAAGGGACAAGCCGCAAAACCTATTAAAGTCTGCACAGAACAAAAAACACTCCGCGCGTCGGCAAATACGCGGAAGGTGTCATGTCTATTTTACACGTTCCGAAATAAATTTCACGCATCTGTAAAGTATCTCTCTGTGTTTAGAAACTCACACTCGTATACATAATATTGTTAAACCCAAAAATGTACAATAAATAGTTCTATTTATGTAAGTGGGTCCAAGCAATTTAAGTGGCGGCCACCAGAATCAAGTTTTAAAGCAACAGCTGTTCGTGTAGTATGCTTCGCCATACGAAGCTACAACAACGTATCGGTATTTGCAAGAAATGGATTTTCTCCTTCATTTCGGTTCCAAATTACACAAGGCATCCTTTAATTTCTTGAAGAACCTTCATCATATTTTTTATTCACTAAAAGGCCTTTTTGGTCTTCAAAATAAGTACAGAGATAGGGATGGCTTCAGGAACGGTGTATTACTTATAGACCTTGCTTATCCTTTCAGCCTGACATGGACTCGAGGGAAAATCACCACACGTTCCACACTACTATTTATTCGGGTTATTACACTTTCAGCATTCGAGAAAAGGCTTAACAGTGTTGAAAGCCAACTAGAGGCAAAGAGCATAAGTAGTATATGAAAAATTGTCCGATGATAAAATAAACCTCAACTAGAGCTTGAGTATGGTTCAACTTTATACTTCTGCGTAAAACTCGACATAGAGAAGGTATTTTTAAACCCTAATGAAGTCAATCAAGTCACGGCCTAACCACCATGGCTGTCATGTTGGATGCGTGTATCGTCGATACCGGAACAGTCGTTCCTTACGGAATGAGTTAGTGTCCCATTTTTATATCTTTTTGAGATGCATACACATACACAGACGAACACACAAATCTGTTTGTGGCGTCCAGATGAAGCCAAATCTTATTCCATAAAAATATATTGAGAGGCAACAACAAATTCGGTCTTCCAATACGAAGAACCTCGTTGCGTTATGTTTTACTCTCTGAGACATCAATCAATCCCAAGATGATTTCTTTTGCAGCTTATTTTGCCTATGCTCACTCATAGATTCCACACATGTTTATTAATTAGTTTCTTTGTGTCCCCGGGTTACTCTAACACAGGTATTTTATGGTTCCACTACCAGCTTGCTA
This sequence comes from Varroa destructor, assembly GCF_002443255.2. Classification (NCBI taxonomy): domain Eukaryota; kingdom Metazoa; phylum Arthropoda; class Arachnida; order Mesostigmata; family Varroidae; genus Varroa; species Varroa destructor. The sequence goes on from NW_019211459.1 coordinate 24,311,988, forward strand.
CCGCTTATTGGCAGTGCCAAAAAACAATTTATGCTAGGGGTTTGCTGGAAACTATTTAAACAGCCGCAGTAAAAACTTAACAGCATACCGCAGCTAATATATATATTTGACTCGTACTGTATTTGGTTTTTACCAAGGTCAAAATTTGCCACTACTTGTGTTTTTTTCTTGTAACTGAGGGGACTATTAAACGGGATTTAATAAGCCCGAAATGAAATTTTACACATAAAAAATATACTCCCCTCTAGTAGACCATTCGAGGTCGATGCTATTTATTAGAAATTGGAAGTGAGTGTGCCGCGTAATAGGTAGCCAGCATTTAAGAGCAAGCTTTCTTACTGATTGCTTACATCTCGTCTGGCACCGGGCAATACATAGTTACAAACATAGCTAATTTTTACCGGGGGCGACATTGAAAAGAGAAAGAAATGACTATCTCCGGAAAATACGCCTAAGCTTAGAATAGAAGCAGATATGCATTTCAAAAGAATGATGATTTTCGCTTGGTAAGACTGAAAGGGTCTTCTACATTGGGTAACGCTTGAAAAGAACGAGGCAGTCAACAGGAGTATATATAAATCCTAATCGCGTTGAGTGGATCGGTCTATCTAACAAGAATGGCCCAATAGACAAAGCAAAGTCATCTGTCTTTATGGCGACGCTAAACCGACCTTGGCCAACATTGTAAAAGCGGTCATGCAAAGACTTAAATACGAGTTTTTTTGCACCCGCCACGCTCGACGGGTGAAACTCATACGTACACTTGACAGTGGCTGTCGTCTCCAAACTTGACAAGGCCTAAATAAATTGCCTGAGAATGCTTTGAAGAGTATGGCGAATACATAAATATAACAGAATAAATTTGGCTGTTACCAGAATTTACGGGAGATGCTGTGTGGATACTGACCAATTCTTACCTCCTAGCTCTCTCTTTCTCTCTCACGCGCACACACACACACACACTCATACACAAAGGGCGCACACTCATACACCAAGGACACACACTCATACGCAAAGGACACACACTCATACACAAAGGACACACATTTATACACAAACGACACACATTCATACACAAACGACACACACTCTAACACAAAGGACACACACTCATACACAAACGACACACACTCATACACAAACGACACACACTCATACACAAAGGACACACACTCATGCACAAAGGACACACATTTATACACAAACGACACACATTCATACACAAACGACACACACTCATACACAAAGGACACACTCATACACAAACGACACACACTCATAAACAAAACACACACACACACACACACACACACACACACACACACACACACACACACACACACACACATACACCTCTCTATACACACATATACACAAAAACTCCTATACACATGTACACACACACACACACACACAAGTCTCTAACCAATTTATTTATATTTGAAAGAATATCGTTGTTGTTATTTCAAAGCATTTCTTCATAGAGGTGGGATACATTTTCAGTATGGGTCTAGGCAGCATTTGTTCCTTGATCGGAATATAAATTGTAAAAATAGAGCTATTTTTTTGCAGAAATCTTACTCATCTTTAAGGCACTCTTATCTTAAATCTGAATGCAAACATTCTGTGTGTGTGAATATAGATTGTGAAAAAGGTGTCAAGGACTTTATATATATGTATATATATATATATATATATATATAAGCTAAAAAGGTTATAAGAAACATTCGACATTTGCCATTTATAGGTTACAAGAAGCTTCCAGGCTCCTAGATTTTTTGAAAAGTTACTTCAAATTAAAGCAGAATGGGACATTGACGAGCTTCCCGATTACACTGCTGTGGTTATTTTTTCCGACCAAACTCACGTTTTAATCTTATGAAACTGCGCCACAACGTCGTAGACGTTACCTTCCTTCTTCGTCACGACGATATGTGCACAGTCCTCGTCACTGTTGAATATTTTCTCTGTGACCTGAATTAGCCACCACTTTCCGATGAACTGGAAAACAGGACCAACAAACAAATAAATTTCGAAGTCCGATTTCAGGACGGCGCCAATCAGTTGTCTTTATTACACATATATATGTATATATTATATACAGAATGACGGGTTCAAATTGTATATCAAATATTGATAGACGTCATGCATCACTCAAATACGCTACATAAAATATATTTAAACGGAATTAAGTTTTATCAGGCCAAATGTCCGAAAAATGCAAGGACTCGAAACAGGCAAAAACATTCAGAAAATGGGAAAAAGTTAAACAGAAATAAAAAAAAAAAAAAAAAAGTAGCCCTCAGAGTTTATCTAGTCGATCGAATTTGTACTATATTTGTACTATATACTTATCCTCTGTAAAACGACGATTACCTAAATGACAATTGGTCGTATCTGCATTAAAATTTAAATGTATCGGAAATATCTTCTCGAGCTCATTGAATCTAAATCTTATTAAAGATATTCGGATTGTCTAGTAACTTATCTTTCCCTAAACTCTGCAAATGACCCACTGTTTTTTGCCATGACAGGTTCGTTGTTTTGTTCTAAAAAGAACAGGTTTTTGTCTAGCGGCAAGCGTAATTGATTAATGCAATGAAACAAAATTTTTCATGCCAACATTATGTCGTTACTACAACTGATGGTATTAGGAACGGGACGAATATATATCCCGACTTTGTTCAGGCGTCAACGTTTCGAGGATGCTGCTAAGTGCGTACATTGTACGAGGAATGAAGTTACTTTAACTACCCGTTATGAGCTTCTTCGAACCAAAGTTGGGTACTACTCTCGCAGAGGAGAATTTTGTGAATAACGTTCGACACACTTTCGTAGAGGATAATTTTGTTTGTTGCGTTTATTGTTTATATATATCACCGTTGTTAAACATTTTTACGGATTCGAATCTAATGTAGTGTTCCAAAATGCCTTTGCAAAGCTTACTCGCCCGCGAAAAATCAACACTTTTCAGTAAAGTGCCAATTCAAGCCTACCCTTTTCCCTGACAGATGTTGTATTTCATCCAATGAAAATTTATGTAGCTATTTAACGAGTAGGTTAATAGTGTCCCTGTGATGGTTTATTGGGTAACGTATTTGCCTGCTAATCTAATTTAGGGACCCGTTGTGGTTCGGGTTTAAACCCAGGCAAGACACGCTGCAAAATAAGCCATGTAAATATAGAATAGTACATGCTGTTCATGTTCATTGGCTTAGACTTATTCAGAGACGGTTGTTTAGAGACGATTTCGGTCAGCATTGAATTTACTATGCCGACGTCAACGCGTTATTTTCGAACCTCATTGTATACACTTTTGGACTTCATCTACTCAACATATATTCAAGAAAATAACCACTCTGGTCGACACGCATCACGGATTCAACGGTTCGTGATGAACTGGGCCGGGGCGAATGCGCAATGGTGGGGTGGTGATCGATGCGTACACATGTATTTCCCTAAAAGCAAGAGAACTAAAGGAACAGCCCCGAAGAATACCGCGATGTACAAATACGCTTAGAGAGTCGATGTAGGACGGGTGAGCCCTGTCGAGTGGCTTTGCCAGCCGGTAGCAGACGTTGACTACAGAGCTGAAACAATACTCAACCTTTTGCGATCGAACGATATAAAAGTTGTCCACAGAAATCTTCGACATTGAGCAGAAATATACGTCCGCTATGAACACGAGGCACTACGACGTCATGTCACGGAATCAGCTTTAGTCCCGTTCAAGACCTCGAGTCTGCGTACGGATGAAACGAACGTTATCAAGAACGTTCCGAGGAAATCCTCGCACAAAGCATGCTGGCGTCATGAGAGTGGCGTGACCATGTAATTTCGGTCTGCACAGCGATCTAAAGTCGGGAGCGGGTGTCCGCGTAGCGAATATATTGTGTTATTTATGATAGATCATTATTATAGACTGTATCGCTAATAACCCAATAATATATTAATCTCTACCAATCGTGACGAAGCACAGTAGCTCGAGTAGTGGTACACTCATAGCCTCAAGTGCTGCTCTCAAAAAAAGTGTATGTTTACTTCGCACTGTCTACATGCACCGCTTTGAACGGGATACTCTATTGGAAAATCAGCCTTTTGTTGGATACGCTTAGTCTATGCGTTCACTCAGACGTGCACATTCATGGAAGCCATTCCCATCATCTGTTACTTTCTGCTTCTTGTCTGAGGTTGTGAAGGACAATTTATTTTGAAATACCGTTACAGTCGCTCGCTCACAAACCAGACTCTGAAGCGAAGTCTGCTGGCATGTCCAAAGGTTTGCGAGAACGAGTGAATTAAGCGTCGAACGTAAGCAGTTTACTCGTCTATATACATTCTTCTATTCGCTCCCCGTATTGGTGCATTCAGAGGTTGCATTAGATCGCTTCCTCCATACAATATGCATGTTGCTACATGCAACCCTGCTGAGAATGGCTAATATAGTTGAAAAGAAAACAACTATTTGGATTCAATCTTCTCTGAAACATTTCTTTACTACCTCGGGTGTTTACGGCGATATTACAAGACGGGCTTCCCAAATTGATTTGTTTGTGCTTTGGTGAAGTTCGCCGTACATGGCACTGTTCTGGTCATCTTGTAAAAGCACAGTAGCTCACTCAACGTGTATCGGTCGCATTGAGCTCTGAACTTCTACTTGTGAAATATATATATATATATATATATATATATATATATATATATATATATATATAGAGATTTCACAAATTCACAGGTTTTTTGCAAAAAAAAGATACCGTCAAAAATATCTTTACAAGGGGTTACAATTTGTTAAGTGATGCTTAGATTTAGATGTTCTTGCATCGCGATTTTCGCCTGCTTCCTTGCCGACGAATGATTTTATATCGTCCTTATCCTTCATTCTTGACAGTATTGCTTTGAGCTTACGGGGGCCGGGGGCTGTGACATGCTAGATGAGTATGAAAGTACAGAGGTGACTCTTCTGAGCTGCACAGCCCAGGGGGGGTTTGTTTTTCGCATTTTGACGAGTGTCGGAAATAGGTCAAGCTGAATAGCAGTATCTTCTGACTTGCGTCCTAATCTTCGAGGTGGAACCTTTTGGTGATATTTGCCCATATTTATGGGCTCGTTTCCTCTGGCTTAGTTCATAATTTTGCTCGACTGGGCAGATGTCCAGTAGCTACGCGAAATACTACGGTTCCACTCCGCGTGAACTGTCTAGGCTAATCACAGAGATTAGGGTGAACTAAAAACGTGTCAACCCATTTGTCGCAGAAAGCCTCGTGCCTTGAAGGCCGCAGATCTGGCATGGGATTTTTCTATTAGGACACAGCGGATAATATCTCGTATAGTAGAAATCATCGTAGTTCACTATAAAGCTCTAGAGTTTATTGCGAAAAACGGTTTTACCCGAAGAGCTTCAACTGACACCTCATAGTAGATTTCGCGTAACTGAGACTCGTAGGACTCGACTAAATAAAAATGGTGTTTCAGGACACAAAAGCATTTCTTTAACCGAGAAAGAATGACTCACGAAACAGAAGTTGGGCAATGCACAACGTGAGGTTCGCAGGTTCGTAAGGCCTTACGTTTGTTTATTCGTCTTTAACACATTTGCCATTGATGAACGTTTTCGGATGCGTGGTTCCATCGCGTTTCCGACATGGCTTTCCATTACGTTTTTCCTGTAGGTTTGTTTTCCCATGGCGTTTTTTTTTTAATCTGATTTTTCCACTGTGTTTTCTATCGTCTGAATAATAAAAAAGCTTTTTTAAAAACGTTGGTTGTACCTCAGGAAAATGTACAGTGTTGAACATGCGCTGTAACAATCGCCTATTACTACCAGTTTATGTTAGCGAAAGGCGGTATAACTATCTCGAGATTTCGCGATACATCTAGAAAACCAAGAAGCATCATACTATCTCTGTTACACACTTCACCCTTTAATCTTATTCCATAAGCTACGCGAGTTGCAAAGCTCGTTTATGAATGCTCTACAATAAGGCTGTGCTACTCCGTACTTCAATCATTTTTCAAGTGGGCATTGATAGATATTTTTTTTTATATAAACCTAAAACTCGTATATTTGCGTTTACGAGAATAAATGCATTAAGTAACACGCCTACCATAGAGCCCGCAGCCTCTATAGACATTTTGTGTAGCTCTTTTTTTTTTTTTCGATTTGTACTTCGTTTTGCAATGATGAACGCCACAAAGGAAGATACAGACGTACAAAATACGACTGTATGCTGTATGGGTAAATTTGGTCATATGCTGCCCGGAAGAGGTTCCTATAATAAAATTATAGTTGCTTCGGCTCAATAGCTTATGCTGCAAATTTAAATTCGTGTCTCTCGTTCTTTTGAATATTCGGAAAAAAAAAAGTCAACGTCGCCCTTTAACCAAATCCGGCACGCAGTGGCACAACCGCGGGTAGTTTTAAACGGAACTTTAATTGAGTACATCTAGATGGTATAAAATTATGAAGTATAATATAAGTAGGGGCTTGGTGTTATGGATCACTTTGGTAATCTCATACTTAAGTATAGCAACGCCAGCAGTACACTGGATTATAATGAGAATTATTTTACTAAAACTATTAGGTAATCGAAGCTAGCCGGCGTCGGTCTACCCATTTGGGCTAGGCATTACATTGTTTATATGGGACATGTTAGGACTTAGCTTTGGCTTCGAATTGTGATACTTCGTTTGTAAAGAATTTTGTCGCTGGAGTGGTTTAATAATGCGGCTTGTTCCGATACAGCCCTAGGCGTGTGTTAAAGCTAAAAGTCAGAAATACCGCCTAAGTTAAACGTCGGTCTTTAGGGTACAAAACCATAGCAGGTTAACCTTTATGGGAGATACTTTTGATAATCGAGCCTCCGCTAAAACTATAATACGACGATGCTTTTGGTCGATTTATCTAGTTGATGTTGAAGTACTATAGCGTATGGTCAGTCATAGTCTAATATATAACGCCAGTCCCATAATGCCACCGAAACATTTACTGAGGCGTGTGATACAACGGCTGTTCATTAAAGCATGTGTCACATGTCTCAGGCAACCGATTCTGTTTTCTTCCATCCATAGAGAGGGTTCGAGATGTACCATAGCACTTTATACGCGTACCATCCACCATGCATGAACTCGTACTGGGGTCACGAAGAGGTCTTACAGAATAACTAGAATCATACAAGGAAAGCGATCCTGAAGAGAATTTGGTGAGTGGGTTAAAATATAGAGGGTTACAATTCACAACGTAAGAGAGAAGGTCAAGGATAAAGTGCTCGTTCTAAAAAAAAAAATGGTGCATAACGCAGCGAAGAGACAGTACTATTCTAATCGAGCTACAAAAAGATCGTCACGTTTATAAAATCCCTCCGACATCGTATCCGACGACAAGCGAGTGCTTTTGACTATCTATCGTAAACCGGTCAAAAAACCTCGGCTTAACTATACAAATAAGTACGCGTGTTTCAAATGGGCTGACAATTTTCTGTCAGCCTGCTAAGGGATATGTTCTTCAGATGAATCGCATTTTGGGTTCTTGGATAGAAACGCTCAACATCTCTACAGGCGTTATGGCTAAACATCCACGATTCCAGTATAATCCCTGCTGGCCAGACCTCCGAAAAAAGTAACGATGTAGGCCGTGATTACTTTTCGCGGTGTTGGAGCTTCACAGTTCGTCAAGTGGATCACGAAAAGCTAATAATGTAGTGAGATAAATCAGACGAAAAATGTTGTCCCAGGTGCGAGAACACGTGTCCAGATAGGAACTGTGTGCTCATAAGGAATAGCATGTTTCTGTTGTTCTTAGAGCATACAGCAATAGAACAATAGTGAGATCTTGTCATGCGCTGGAAATTCACCTGATTCGAGTCCGACCGAAAGCCTATGGCATTGTATAAAAGGGCAAAGCAGGCTTGGAGGAGGAATAGAAGGTTACTCTAGGTGCGCACCTAGGATGTGGACCTACCACGCCAAACCGAGACAGAAAACTGAACGCTAGCTCACTTTAAAAATACCGCTCTAGTGACAACGTCATTTCGTACGCGATCATTTGAGAGCAAAAAGAGACAGCAATAACATGCAGATACTTAGTTTGGGTTGGTAACTGTGAGATAATGGTATAATTTATTAAGATTATCTATATATATATATATATATATATATATATATATATATATATATATATCTACAGATAATCTTCGATTAAATTCGACAATGTTAGACAAATTTCTCGGCAGCTTTATCTGAATGGCCAATAACTATTTTTACAATTGAGCATATTCCGCGTGGGCAGGCAAATGTTCTACATCGAATTTTTAAGTAGTTCTTGGGTAGTTTCCTAACAATACTTTTTAGGAAAAGTGGGTTTTCGCTTTAGTGATTAGAACAAATATGTCCATTCCATCGGGGGAATCACCAATAAACCTATTTTAAAGGTCGCATCTTGCCTATGTTACAGCACTGTTTTAGTAGTTCTTTTCATTGTAAACCGACCAAGTTAAATAGCGAATCCGACAGCACGCATATGAGATGCTTTTACAAGGCAAAACAGATCACAGGCAGATCAGGGATGTATTCATTTGTGTAACTTCAAGACACCCAGAGAATGAAAGGCACGCGAGAACGGAGCAACGAGATGACAGATTTGAATTTAGTTCGCCTGAAGTTAAAGTTGACAGACAAGAAATCCAGGGTCTTTGTCCGACATCTTTCAAGTACGGCAAACTATTTAGGGAGACAATGAGAGAGCCTGAATCCCAGACGGCTGCCCTGGGGCTTCTCGCAAGCGAACTCAATACTGTGTACGAGGCGACGTATGTGTTCGACGCATAAAAGCGTAATGTGCCAAGCGATACGCGCCCGGGGAACAGCCGCCACCCGGTACGGCGATGCAGTGTTATAGTTTCTACCCTTTCGCATGTACGAACAAAATAACGAAAATCACTTTGATGAAAATGTCGTTTCTGTCCATATTTGATGCTCTGCTTCAATGATTTCTATCTTTGCCTATAGCTTTTGCCAGCGAGCATGTACGAGGATACAGGGTCGTATTTGTCCGTATCGATTTTTTATTGGACTTTCCGTAGCTCGTTTTGTTGGGCACAAGATACGAATAGTTTATCTATAAGGCATTTATGTTTGCTTTCTGTCTTCTCATTTGGATGGTCACTTTTCTGAGTCATCGGATAACGATGTACTACGTATTAAAGAGGTTCACGGTGAAATCTAGCAGCTGTCAGGTTGACACAATGCGTTTACAAGCCTAGTCCGATGCTACAATTAAACAAACGTCATCGATAAGTTCTAACATCAGAAAACTTTGTTCGTTTGTTCGATGAAAGTTGCGTAAATCGGACGAGTCTAATAATTTACTGCGCATCATCTTACTGAGCATATATTAGGAAGCTAGGTAATGTTGGACCGCAAAACATATCATGATTAGATGTAGGATCGTGCAAAATTTTGTTGCAACAAGCATTTCTTCATTCAAAAGGACGCATACGAACACTTAGATAAGTACACATGTTGGCTATGTAAGAACTATCGCGCAGTGCCCCGATAATCGAATCCGATCGATGTTATCGAAAGAAACAGATAAGAATCTTGTGTCCCTTTGATTAGTTCATGAGACGTTTGATTTCTATAGATTAGTAGTTAGTTAATAGCCAGCATAGAGCAGGCGAACTTTGACCGGATAGGGATCTCGTCCCATTCTACACCGGATCAGGTCAAAGTTGTTATAATCACTATGCGAAACTGATCTGTGCAAATATTAAATGAGTGCTTACTTTTTCAGGTTCAAAGTTTTCCATGACTTTTGTGGCAGGTTTTGCCTGTGTTACGATGAGACACAGGCCAGCTGCAAGTGGCACTATTTGGAAAAACATGATTCAGCGAGAAAGTCTGACTTTGGGGCCCAACTGTGCTGCTTGTAGGAACAATTTGCTGGATTGTATGGGCGACGCGTTTTCCGTAAGAGATATTGCAAAGGGTCGCACCGGTGTTAGCCAAGTCCGCACCAAAATTACTACCGCAAGTGTTCCGGACGTTTTTCTACTATCGCCGGATAAGTCATAAGCTCCTTCTTCAATCTACCGAACTGGTTTTACTATTGTTTAAGGTTGTTGATTTGAGTAATTATCCAATGGACTTAGATTTCGACATTTAATTACACTTATATTACAGATACTGTAAGGAGCAACTGTTAAACCCTGAGGGTCATTTGGTAGAACTTTAAACTGTTAAGTGTCTGTTGTAAAGTTATTGTACTTGCTTTAAAGTAGCCTAAGATAGGAGCACTTTTGGGCGCGATAAGTTCAATTTAGCTGGCCGCAACTTTTTGATTTTCGAATTTAAATAATGCTAATCCGGCGGCGACAGCTTTGCAAACCTATGAAGTTTCGTGTATTCCCGCAAAAAAATATCGTCCCTTCGAAATATATTTCTCAAAACAAAATTGACGAAGGGAATGTTTATTAATTAATTGTTGTAATTGAGAGAGTATTCACCTGCGCAAACACCCAGCGACGAGGTCTCATAAGATCTACGACGAATAGGACAGGTAACCGTCACAGTTATCAATAGATGCTATGACGTTTGCACTGCAGAAGTGACTCAAAGCTTCACTAGAAAGTGACACTTCATTATAGTGTTCGCCGCAAGCCACATCAACTAATAGACTTAAGAAAAATATAATGAGAAAAATATATTTCACACAAGCCCATTAGACGAGACTGTTCTATAACGCTAAAATATGCGCTCCAAGGGTTCGCTGTTCCGCTGAGCACTTCTTGACTAGGACTAACGCATATCGTTACCTTCACCTGCAGGACGTCTCCGAGCAGAGGACGTGAAAGCGGTCGGTAGATCTGAATCCTTCGACAATAGAGTACCTGCGAAGAGGGCCAATAGCGATCTACTAGTTATATATTGAACCTTCCATAACGAACAAACTTTTCGAAGAAAAAAATATCGGAGGGCTATAAATTTACATGTTTAATACAATTTTACATTTCTTCCAAGGAATACGTTGTGTTAAGGCTCGAATAAGAGGCCGTTAGTTTCTAAAGATTTGAAAGCTCGATCGTTAAGGCCGTTACATGCAAAAAATTGAGTGTGGATCGTTTGTTTTTCTGCTTTCATTTCACAGTCTACTTTGCGGCTAGATCTAAGTCTGCATTCGGCGCTCCTGTTCCTGTTAATGCCGTTGCTAGCTCCAGTTATTGTTTTAGCATCAGAATTAACTACTTCTTCCTTCCGCCCATCTAAGTTTGCCTCTTGGGCAAATGTACCCCCTATACGCTTCATATAAAGCGATGCGTCGGCCTAATAGCACCTCAAAGATGACAGCATATGTATGTGTTGAAAAAACCACTGTCGGTGATGCATAATTTGAAAGATAGAGATTTTTATCCTATTGGCTGACTGCGTCCTTCGAAATCAATATCGAAAATCCTAATTTCTTCCTACCTCGCTTGTAAACGAAATGTGAAGGAGTTGCTTTCGGCTCTACAAGAAACTATGCAAAATTTCGAGTACTTAGTTCCTCAAACAACTTGATGAAACAAGCATTTTTGGATTCTTCCGACAAGTCAGGCAGTTCGCTTGCATTTCATTTCGTTTCTGTTCATTTTCTTAATACTCGTTAGCAGGGAGGTGTAAACAATGTTCTCAAGGGTATTCGCTGTGTATATGTAGACAATAACTTCACACTGAGGCATATGTCTATAGATGAAGTAAAAAATAGTTCAAGGTGCTGTGACGTGGTTATGCACTTTTTAAGGCATGATTATCCAGCTTGTCCTGTCTGTCCTAAGCTTGGCTGGAGTAAAGCACTGAACGTGCGCGAAGGGAGCCACACACAGGTCGTAATATAATTTTATTTAAATAAATACACACGGATAGTATTGAAATGGATAATCCATTGTGGCATTAAAGAGATTCTAAGCAATTTTGATTATAATAATACGCATATAAATACGTACTACGCAACGTATATGCTGCGTAATAATTCAACTAACAGCAACTGGTATGCTCAGACGCTTTTACGTAATTAGAATCTGATGGGACACCCTATCAAATTCTAATTACGTGAGACGTAAGTGAAGTAAACAAAGCTTAGATATGACAAACGTGTAGCTACATCGAGCTTTGTCTACTTTCGACGATCAGAGAGTCAACAACTGCGGAAGCTGAAAAAGCGGACGATTTCCCTGCTGTTTGGAAAAATAGCAAAAACTAAAGACGAGATAAAATTTCAAAAATTGTCACAATATTGTTGACAGAGCTACGATGTCAGGGTCAAGCAGAGAGCTATATATATATATATATATATATATATATATATTGCAGTGAGATCGTTCGAGCTTAAATTAATTGCTCGATATATAACTTTATATAGATATAAATAACTTTGTTACTACCATAATTTTTCATAACAAAAATAAACTGGTCTAGTACTCCGTTTTTTTTCTTAAATACAACTAATGCTGCTTTCGACCTCGGCTCCAGTAGGTGTGGCCTCGTCTGCTTTAATTACCTGTGTACTAACTCTTAATCATATCATCAAGATAATAACAATAATCTATTTAAAGTTTAATTATATTACTTCAATATAATTAATGTCAAATAACTGATAATGTGACGTTTTGTTGTACCTCCGTTATTTACTCTAATTGACTCTGCGTTTGAATTATATCGTACCAACTTTGTTTCGTTACACGATATACATTTTTTTCCATAATTGGAATCGCCTGTCTTTCGGTCGCACATACTATACCGCTACCAACAACGGTGCGTTTGCGTTCCATTATATATTAAGTACGGTTCGTGATACAAACCAGTATGTAGCACACATCATCTTTCTCGCGTAACGGAAATACGTACGGGAAGCTGTCCGTTGTTTTCCTTTGCGGGGTTGGTTACGTCCTTCTAAAGTCGTCCTTTATGCCGAAACACAACAGAAAGTTATTACAGCACTGTATTTATGTGGGACCGACGACGGCCACCGCTATTTTAAACTAACGACTACCTAACCTCTTGCGCGAGCTAACTAGCAGATTGCTAATAGTTCGCTTCACGTGTACGTATATCTCGTATCTTTTATTCCTTACTGCCTATGGTCGAATAAACAATCTGCACCGACTCGCACGCTACCGGCGGGAACCCCTCAAACGGAAGAATCCCGTATGCTACAGAGTACTTATTTACTCAGCTTTATTGAGAATTATCGTAATAGGTCAAAATGAATTTATCTTCAGATATTTGTTTGTTATTTGTATGCTTTGTGAGCAAAAACACATTGATAAATGTCGGTTTCAATGATTTCTAGAAATAAATTCCTCCTATACCTACTGTCAGCGTTGTTGGATACACGTGCTGTGTCCATACTTATGGAAGCGGTTCATTTTTACTAGAGTCAGACCTGGCGAAGAATGACAAGTTCTACCTGTTTCAATGATTATTTATAGCAACTAACGATATATTTGTTTGTCCGAATAGACCTTATCAGACGAAGGCGGTTAAGGTAGAACGAATCAGGCTTTTCGTTTCAAAGGTTCTTCCCTTCGTATTGGGCAACAAGTGCAAACTTAATCGTGAAACTGCATTCCCATTTGTCCTGTAGTCCCTTCGGCAATATTGATGATTTGATAGGAACCGACAGGCAAATTATACAGCCACTCTCACTGTTTGTAGTCTGATCGAGAAATAATGGTAATAACGAGGTCATCTGTGATTTTCTTTGTTGGTCTGCGAGTGATGTATGCTGATTCTTTGGCGGGCTGATTTTAATTTACCTTTTGATGCCAGCTAATTGCCCAGTTCAATTTGACCAGCTCGACTACCGCTGTTTGTTTTCGCCTCGTTTTCTTCATGTTAACCCCATAGCGTGCCGGGGGCTGACTGTTTCCAATGGAGATCCTCTGGATGATACCTCTCTAATGGGTTTCAGCACCGAGTAGACAAACGCGCCATTTTTATTTCCAACTGTATATATATATGATGTTTGAATAGTTGTCCAATATATATAATAGATATCTTTGTGTCTTGCACAGTTCCTCATTCGCAGTTTCCGTAGTTACGTGCATTTTATAAGGTACACAAATCAAACTAACCCGAATACTACCTTGTCCCAATAATTGCGCAATACCGTCGAGTGGAGAATAAATATAACAGTTGGGATCCCCCCTCGCCCGCCCCTTGCCCTACCCAAATGGTGTATTTCAGGGGCTTTTCCGACACTTCCTGCTAACAGAGGCACGCAAGCATAATATACGGCCTATTCCTTTGAGTGAGCGATTTTTGCCATGGCTGTATCATTGGTAACAGCCAATAGAACAAAGTTGCTGGCCGTTCTATTACGATTGCTATTCGATCCATGTAGAACATCAAGCACACTTAGCATACGTTCTATACAGTATCGTAGCACTCGCGGCTGATTGTCATTGCTTTTTCTACGGCAGAAAGACAATGAGCCTACTAATAATGGCCTATTCTATCAGCTGCACTACTAGGCAGCATGACTAGGAGTGGTCTTCTTGGTCGCTATACCTATAATCTTCTCGTGTAAGCTTTACATAACGGCAGTTTCGCCTAGAACTGTCGTAGAAAGGTACACCAATACTTAGCCAAACGCGTTGAGAGCAAGTATTTCGAAAAGGGAACGATTCTTATTTATATTCACCGTAGACCACGTTCTTGACACACCAGGCGCAACGACTAGTGTTTGATCCATCTGCCTTGGCCAACACACATTGAGTAATTCTACAACATAGCCCGGTTCGAGCTTATGCCGTTTTTTCTTTCAACGAACAAAGAATGATCGTTTGAAGATCACTTTTGTCCAAATGGATGGAAAAGGAATAATTGTTAGGTGTTAGACGGTCTATCGTTCCAGGAACACTACGGATTCAATGTAGCCGTATAGATTGGAACGCTAGGCAAGAAAAGCGGAGATCCCAAAGAAGAGCGCAGGAACTTCTCTAACAAACTGCGGTGTTAGGCTTTAGCGAAGTAACGTTTCGTCAATGTAAATACTATGTACCCTCGCAAAAACAAGGCTGAATAGAATTTGCAAGCAATAAGTTTAGCCCAATAGTACCTAGAGAGGGAGATGTACTGGTCTTTTTGTGCGTCCTTATCAGATCAGAGTGACACGTGTAGCTCTCAACAAATCGTAACATCGAGTTCTTACAGGTTGTCACGAACGCAAGATTAGGCTGATTAATTAGGTTTCGTATGAACTAATGAGTATTTAGAATATTACCTATAGTTGTCTAAGTTAGATACAAGCGTAAATCGGCTTTAAAGCCAAACATTAAACTAGGATGCACTTAAATTCTATTTTCTACCATTACTATTTGCAATTGAAACGTTGTTCTTTTCATCAGGCCATAAGGCTACTTTTGAGTCTTTCCAGTGGTGCACTGGAATTGACCAAGCTATGCCCTCTGAAAACCCCCTCCTGGATGACCCCCGCAATAATAAAATTTAGGTTGATTTGACGTATACTGAAAATACGTCGCGCGTTAAAAGTCTCTATCTCGAACTGTTTTGTTGCATTGCTATGCGATGGCACTTATCGAGGTCAACCGCGTTCGACATAGGCTCCAGCCAGCCGATGTTCCACACACAAAATACTACTATTAGTAGTTTATTTTTAGACCGAGCGAATCCGATGCACGGCACCACAGTCTTGCGATAACACACTATACTTTGCTTATATATATATATATATATATATATATATATATGTACATAATATGTAATGATGCACCTTAAGCTGGGTAGTTTTTAAATGAGCGCTTAAGTCCCTAATGAATCGAGCTCATTGAAACGAAACAGCTGGAAACTGTTATGGAACTGAGTAGTACCACTAGCGTATTGTCAACAGTGAGTGAATTTTAAGTAAAAGCTATAGATAATAGAGTAGCGTGCTGGGTCGGTTGGTATCACATATATGAACCCCACGATGCTTTGCAGTGCCGCACGATTGTATCGTAAATATGGCGACAACATATGCCGAAGTGGTGGATCATTTCGAAAGCAAAAGAAAGATCTCTTCAGATCTCGACAAGTTAGGGATTGCTGAGGGTGGTCAGTCGTCTGGAGCACTACCCAAATAAAGTTTAAACCATCTACTGGAATGACGCAAACGTACGTGTGTATTTGAATAAGCTACGTTTGCGTGGCCCGATCATGAACTTTGTGCCGACGGAGGGGAACTTGAAGCCGTTAGGCGGATTCGTTTCCATTCTCGAACGGCTTGACGACCGCAGAGCTGTCGCTTCACCCTTACGCAAGGTACATAACCGCGAATTCTTTCAGGAAGTTCTCAAATTTATTTGCCTAAACTAGAAATAGTGCCTATGTAAGGTCGAAAAACAAGAGGTGGTCACAATTAACAAAGTTAATTTGATTCTCTGTGTTATTTTTCTGGGGATGCTACTTGAAAGCTAACCAAACGCTGATCCCAGCTGGCTTGCTCGTGGAAGCAAGCACTTTAAACAACAGCCACGGCGTGTTAACGTACGGGACCTGCACGAATGAAGAAAGTAGCTAGAAGAAAAACGAAAACGCCCCGCCATAATAAGTACACTTGGATATTTATCGCTATCAGATCAATATCACTTCATAACGGATGATAGCAATACGTATCTGTATATATAATCACTTTATACTCAAGTGATTATAAAGGACACTGAAACAAAGAACAATATAACCGCCTTTTAAACACTCGCGCTAACCAATTTACGTATATAGACTTCAAGCTTGGCAAAATATTTATTGAGGCATTAGGCACAGCCAGCTAGCCCTTTTGATGGAAAACCAGCGTTAGTTTGCGAGACTGGGTTTAGTCTGTAAAGAAAAAAAAAAAACTTATCCAGCCATTATATCCCAGTTTCTATTAGGATAGTACAGCACGTGGCCGCCTTGTGTTACTTGAATAATTTGGCAAAGACTTCGGATTTTTCTGTTCGACTAATGGTTTGATGAACAATGATACGGTGTATCGGTATTCTACCGTTGCGCAATATTGAAATGGGCCGAGTTCCGTTCATTAACTGCTAGAGTGCTAAAAAAGGGTCCACGCTAGAATTTTAAGAGAAAAAATTTTCGCCAAAGTGCGCTGTCATCAGTTTTGCTAGCTCTGGTTAGGGGCTCATTTCTCGATTCGAATTTTTCATTCGTTTCACGCGCCTTGTAAGCCCACATTACTTAATCAACTGGTTCTAAATAATAACGCAGTGTGTGGTCGGAACATGGGTCGTCTTTACGTTGATAACTTGTTAACACCAACTTAATCCTCACGCAAATAGGTTCCTCAAATGGTCGTAATCCATAGCCGTTCGTGAGCTTTTTACGAATAATTGACGAAAACGTTCAACAGCACCATACCGGCATAGATAGCACCATACAGACGGACACGGAAATACATCAATTGCATTTGTGGCTTTGACAACGCCTACCCTACTGCGGTAACAGAGCTTTCTGTTTCAGGGGTCATTTAACTACAAAATAGCTGGTACTACTTACACAAAAAAGATAGGTACATAACAAACAATATCTACAAATGAATAGAGTATGTATATATATACTCTATTCATTTGTAGAATATATATATATATATATATATATATATATATATATATATATATAGAGAGAGAGAGAGAGAGAGAGAGAGAGAGAGGGGGGGGGAGACGGGTAGGGGTGCCCATTACACCAGTTAGATACGTTTTGAGCTGAATCGAAGTGACCGTATGTTTATTAAAACAGGGCACTTATCTTCTCTATCACAAGTATCACCTCGGCACTTTGTACTTGAAAATAATATTAGAATCAGTTGCGAACCAGGTTTTAGCCCGTTTGAAAACCAAGCGGCAGAGAGCAATAGGCACACAGCTGTACCTTATTTGATATCATCGCCGCTGAGATGCATTCTTCTCCCAGCAGAAAAAATCAGGCTTAAGAATAAAGCCTCGATTTTCGAAGCGGGCTACTTTGTGGGAGTAATGTCCTGACCATTTGTTTAGTGTAGCACTGCCACGTCTTCTTCTTTGTGCGATTTTTCAGGCGCCTCTAAAATGGTTTTCTGAGAAATCTTCCTCGAGTACAATCGGCATTCGTGCTAGACATCCTTTCCCCAATTTATACTGCAATTGCAGAGGAAAAAGCAACTAGCAACTTACTCAGCTGTTCGATAAGTGCGCTGTATGAAATTGAAAATTTTAGGAAATCTTGTGCCTATATGGATGTGGTAGTATCTGCCTAAGTACATAAGAGCCTTCTCCAAGACGGAAAAACGAAACCTTTCAATAACGAAACCCAAATAAAAATACCGCAGAATGAATATATCATACACAGCTAATTGGGGCCATGACAAGCTTAGGGGACATCGCCACTGTCAACTTAACTTCTTATAAAAGAAGATTAGAAACTAATTGTTGAACTGAAGTACGTTGTCCAAATGCCGTCGGAACGCGTATTAGCTGCCCGTAGCTAGAGCTGAGCAATTAATGATTCCTAAGCAACCTACCCATTGTCTTCATGCAGAAAAGGCTAAACTTACCTAAGCTGAAGTCGGAAAAATCGATTTGTATATAAGGAGTAAATGACTGACCTAATTAATTCATTTGCTCGTTTCTTTTCGTATTAGAGTCGGTAAGGGATTTACGCCGGCAGCCAGTCACACATTGGAAATTTCACTATATCTTGATAACTATGCGCTCAAGTTAAATGTTAGCTCGCAATTTTTCGTAAGTTAATGAGGCATCTTTAAACTGGTCTTGCGTGTCCAGTGGTCCAGTGTGGTGCACCGGTGGTTTATTGCAACACGCGCGAACGTTCCAGCGATTGTACGTCATCTAGCTAACAGACCCTCTCTTCTTCCGATTCGTGAAAGGTAAACTATTGAAAATATATCGAAATTCATTTATTTTGGTTCTTCTCTAGCGAATTTCATTGATTACATAATTAGAGCTATTAGAAATGCAGTGAGATTCTAATAACCAAACTCGTACGAGAAGAGGAAAAAGAATTGGGCGGGTCAGAATAGCAAACTCTATTAGAAGATGAAGGGTCAGCTTCCTCTGTTAATAAGAAGCAAAGGCCGTCTACAACGTAGCGGAAACGCAGAATCACTCTAGCGACGCTGTAAAAAGACAAATTGTGACAATTTATTAACTGCATCAGATGGCCGCAGGGTGCGGAGTCACTGTGCGCGTAACGATCTAAATAGTGGTTTTCGCCGTCGTAAAACTATGGACAAAACGACAAAGCTATTAAAGTAATTCACCGTTAAAAGTGCTGCTTTGGGTACGAGAATGAGAAGTATATGTTGATGCATCGCCATGTTACTACGCTATATAGGAACGTTTACCGTTAATAGTGCTTCTGCCATGGCCTGACGTGATCACCGTTACCCGACGTGAGAAAATGTTTGGCATTATGTCAAAGCGTACGTCAAAGCCAGACAGGAAACCGTGAGCATCTCGCAGCTCAAGAGCAAGATGCTCCAAGTGTGGGTTCGGGGCCTGGACGTGATAGTGCTGGTACCAGTTTGTATCAATTATCACAACTAGGAGTCGGAAGACCAACTAAACACTAGTTCTGTTGCATCAATTTAAAGATGCCTCTTTAGCGATAGTATCATCACGTGTACCGTCATTAGAATGCTAACAGGCAGCTTTCACATCTCATATGAAGCTCGACGATGTGCAGAATTTCTATAGGTGGCCTTATTTGATTGTCCACCGACTATTAAATTGGCTTTTAAGCTAGATTTGGCAAATCTTCTACCATTTCGGTAATAATGTCAATTGGTACGGGAAAACTCGGCCGTTGCAAACGTTTTCTCTTCGCTATGTTTCGACAATGCTCATCTTGTCAACCTCTTCAAGTTTGTTTAACTAGTTTTTAACTAGTTTGTCGAAGGCATTTGCGGAATCTTCACAACCTACTTGACAAGTTTTAGCTTCAATTTCTCTTCTTACATCAAATATTCTCATAACAATGATTATTATTGTTATAAGGGATTCCGTTACCTGTGCAATTATCAAGTATCAATAATAACATTCGACGGATCGTTTACGGCCATTTTTCTAGCGCAAACATTTCGTTTTGCTTTAATTAATGTGGGGGGTGATGACATTTCGGCTGGAGTGGCGGCTATTTTGAACCAAACATGTTGTCTATGTGATAGCGCCACAGGTAGCGAGTTCATCCGCTAGGTTTGAACCTAAATACACTTCTTTCTGGTAGCCAGTCGTCTAAAGAACTACTTAACGATCTAAGTACAGAGTGCAAGATACGTGAAATGTACATTCCTCGTGTTTGACGTGCGTGTCTTCGTGATAGCACAGTGAGGGACGTATTTGCCCGCTAAAGCTAGAAAAACGTGATGGCCAAGCTTCGAATCGGGCTACAGACGCGTGGTCCGTTTCGTGCTGGGAGCCAGTCGTCTGAAGCAATGCTTCGCGGCGAAATACTAACGCGTCTCAACTCGGTTACCTGTCTGTAGCCGAAAACAACCGGGGATGGGGCAACGAAGAAAGAGGGGGCGATTCAAACGTCTCCGTGAGGCTCTCACGCTCGCTGCTTTGGATAGGTGCCAGCGTGTAGCCATAGCTAAGCCGTCGTTTGCACGCTACTGCCAACATTGCGCGTGCGGTGTTAAAAACTAATAGTCGCCCTTTATTTGTTTCAGGTAAGTATTCGGACATCCTGTTCACGCCGGGTATCCCTGTCAAGATATTCGCGTCATAATAACGCTAATAACGTCTTAATAACGCTACTCTGTGGAACTTAGTAAAGCTTCGCACTTATAGCGGTAAACGCGCAGGAGTACAGAGTACCCGAGCCGAATATGGTTAGCGAGTCAACATTGCAAAGTATTAACACTTCAGTGATAATTATTGTATATATTATTTGGAGACTGAGGGGCTCCCGCAGACTCGACAGTTTTTAGATTGTATCGAGTTTTATTTACTTAATTGGACCCGTTTTGATTTCGAGATATATAACAAGCAATTAATTTGGTTGCTTTATTTATCTCGATGGGGGCGAGCTTCAGAGCGAAGAGACGTGAAAGCATATATTTGTCGGCAACATCGAAGAGCATCAGCAGCTGTTTTTTCAACTAGTACCCTTTTTGAGGTCTTAGTGAGGAAAGTGAGTTTGAAGATCATTTAATTTAATTGATTATTTCTTTTTCAGATAATCACCTGTTCTATTAAGTTTCAAGTATTTTTTTGTAAGCTTATATTGCTGCTTCAAAGAAATTTCTGCAAAGATGCATCGGCACACATTTCCTGTAGGTTTTATTCCCGTATAAATCTATTTTCGCTAACATTCTCGGCCATTGAAATTGGCTTAAAAGTAAACACCATTGTTTACTTTTCCTGCTAAGAGCGCTCTTCGTTTTCCGATTGTCAGGTATCACCTGACTAATTACTATCGAAGGACAATTACTCGCTGCCAAACCAGCACACTTCTTAGGTGATACATATAGGCCGTGATCGAAGGCCGTTAGACCCTGCCATCGGAAATTGACTTGGCCGGCTCAAAACTACCAGTGGCGCTCATACGGAATCAGCCATAATAAAAGTGAACAATTGGATTCTGATTTTGCCAGAGGGGAGTTTGTCTTGAATTCAGCGTCAATATTTGTATATAATGAAAATTCGTTTATGTTATAGCGCGAAAGCTTCCTAACACGGATGCTTACGCTAAGAACATATTGCCCGTCAGGCGGTGGGAACCCTTCCGACTTAATCCAATATGAAGTTATGTTATTGCAAACAAGAAGCTATTTAATGTTACTATTATGTCGAAGTTCTCATATAATAGTAAGTAACTTAAACCCAATGATTAGACGGCCCTTCGGTGAAGACACGTAAAACGACAATGTGTTGCGCTTGGCCTAAATAAGAGCCGAATTTTGCTGGATTAATCCAGATATCATTGATTTTTTAGATCACCATCCCACAGACATGATCACATCCCGTGTCGCACTATACGTATGCGTTTGAATAATGTACAAACGGTTGTGAAGTCCTTTTTTTATGGAAAACTAATCACTGGAGCACTGTCGAAACGACCAAATACCGACGGCCGACAGAGTTCCGAAGGGACCAATACGCAGGTACGGTTTATATGGACAAATACGACTTTCGATGTGTTTACTATAGAGGCTCAGTTAAACACACAGCGGGTGCTAAATAAGTAAGTTCCGCTACGAAATCTGAACTAAAAATGTCTTCAAAAATCTCAGGCCATGTGTCACTTTTACGATAATAGAAATCAAAAAGCTTTCTTACGTTTAAATTTACCGACTCGATAGCGCCCGCTAAAAATTGCTAGTCGGACTTATTTGTCACTGCTGTAAAGATGGCAGAAACATGTTTTTAGGTTACCGTTTAGATGGAAGCTTCTGATATGAAATAAAAATACTATAAGAAATATAGACTTCTTGCCTTAAAGCTATCGCAATGCCGAAAATACGAGGACCTCGCGGCAATTTCAGACTGCTTTAATTACAATCGGCACAGCTGAGAACACTGCGATCCGAAATGAGCCAGTTATTGCGAGACTGAACAACATAAGTAAGGGTCGCTGACGATGCAAAACGCTGGCAAGAGAACACTAGGCTGGGGGTGACTGTGTGCAAGCATCGAAATAATCTTGAAAACTACCCCCGAGAGAGCAGCTGTCCTGCACGCTCAAACTTAACTTTAATAAGTACATTTTTATCTCGCTTAACTTTCCCTTCCTCATTGTGGTTTGGTCAGGCTTATCTAACTTAAGGGGCCGACGCGACCGGCAAATGTAGATGGGGCAGGCAGGAACTTCTCTATAGTTAATTAGAAAATTTGGCACATAAGCACGACTCAACATGACGTAGCGCTGTAACTAAACTAGAAGCATCCAAACATAATGCAACCATGTTGAATAAAATAAACAAAGGAGTTAAGCATCATCGGAAGCTCCATGAATTGCAATAGGGTTCGGTTCCATTCAAATCGAAGTAGGGTACGTGTGCTTTATTACGCCGGACGTATTAGAGCAATACGGTGAGCGGCTGAAGTTCAGGGGCTTCATTTCTAATAATTATCACGCCACGCAGCTCAACATTCGATAGATCCAATTTTATCTTAGGACGCAAATACATTTGCATTGCGATGTCAGTCACTTATCGCCGAAAGGGTCCATACTAGCTCGCAAGACAATATTAATTATAATAATAATAAGCTTTGTATAATTTGTACTTACACTAATGTCATTTATACTAATAATAATAATAATATATTGTATGCAATTAAATAAGGTTATTCGAAAATCAATAAAAATAATATAAGGTTGAATAACAAAATTTTACGAAAGCCTTGTTCGCTCATTGATAAAAGAGCTTTTCTGTGTAACTGTAAAAGGCGCCTTAATTTCAACTGAAAATAAACGAGTCAAATCGCTCAAATGAAGCATGCTTTTATGCCAATCGAGGGCTATCCGAGGGCCTTTTCCAGTTGCCACCAGCCAGTCGTCTACCCAAATTATTCAATCGCCTGAGATACGATATCTTTCGTAATCATTACTAAACGGCCAGCGTTGTGTGTAGAACAGCAGCTTTGAACAGTCGTGCGAGTCGGCATGTACTAGGTCGATGGGTCAGTGTGTTTCTTCACCGCTGGCCGGTCAAACCTGACTGCAAAAGGCTGCTGAGGCAGGACATTCACCTAGACAAACGGATAACAATACGGGAATGTTAAATTGGTGTAACATATTCCATACGTCCCCCAGCCACTAGGATATGAATGTACCATGGCGAACTGTTTTGCTGGACATTCTGCATTTTAGTTGTAGGCTCTTGCATGCTAGCGTACCGTTAGGCCAAGCAAGTAAATTTTGCCTAGAGAACGATTTTTAATCAGCAACTCTCGGACTGTGTCCACAGATAGAATTTGTTTTAAACATCTTCTTGACAAAGTTCAGGCCTAGGAACCTGTCTAACCTTACAGAAGCACGGTTTTTTTTACTTGTGCCACTCCGCGTACTTCGAAACTTTCGTAGCGGATCGATTAATATTTTGAGCATAGCCATTTTCTGGAGTCGTTATGGCTTGTATAGCATTTATAAGGATGTGCAGCTTTTCCATCCACTTATTTCTTCCTCGAAAGAGGGTAATACTGTACAGGGGAAAACTTCTCTACTGATGGCAAAACAAAAAGGCCCTACATTAATTTATTGTGAAAAACGAAGTAACAAAATTTCAATCAACGAATGTCAATCAGTATACTATAATTTCGCGTGGAAGAAAATCCCTCATATCAGTATCAGCTAGATCGTTCAAAGATAGTACCTTTCTCCATAAAAATACACTTTGTTTGTTGAATTAAGCCCATCAGCTTAACACTGGCCTACGATGAAAGGCCAATTAGTCTGCGCTAAGCGGTAAGTTACTAAACTATCTAACGGCTATGCTTATGGCTCAGATTTATTTATTATCTTTTCTCTCTATATCTATAAACATAGAAACCTTACATATATCACTTTTATCAGAATTTTTAATTAATATACTACACCAAGAGATCACAGTGCTACATAGATGAATGGGCAAGACGTACTTTTGTAGTAGAAAAAAAGGCTGAAAACGGAGCAAGTAAGAAAAGCTAGATGCAGCTGTATATAGAAAGGAAATCGCAGCAAATTTACGTACGATGACGATTTCTGATACACACGAGTATCACGGTTTCAGATTTAACTTCCGTCAGGTAACTTCAGTGCCAGAAGTCGACAGAATAAATAGTACGCTCTAATATCTTACTAAACCTGTTCGAGAGAGTTTGATAACTTACACTATCTATTTACTGTGCTAAAGCAGAGTAGATTGTGTTTAGATAATGGGAATTTGTTGCAAACGTCGCATTCGGCCAAGGACTATTCTAGCCTTAGTAAACATTTTGGACGACGAACCTTCAAAAATTAATGTAAATATTACTTCTTGTTTCTTTCCTTAAGCACACCCATCGTCTAGTATATGTAAATATTTACATGGCATCGTTTAAGCAGAAGTTGTGCCGTTAGGAGCTTTTGAGTGCTTTGAGACGGCTAGTCTGTCAATTTATTTTGTTAGCGTGCATATACTGTAACCACTATGGAGCAACTACATAAAGCAAATCCACACAATCCTTATTTCTTATTAGTTCAACTCTCAAGACATTGTTTCAACAGTAAATATGTTTCAGTTATTAGATGAAACCTCGATTATATGATCGTCATCACTAGGCAGTCACTACCAGTGTTTCCCCTACCAAGTTTTTCCCCTAAGAAGATAACGAGACAAAATCGGACTAACACGTGCGGAAGATGGATAGCAACGAGGCTGAGCGGATCCATGTTTCCGCTTTCAATGTCCAAGGAGATTCAGAACCAAAGGTTATCAGGCTGTCCAGTCAACCGATAAAAAATGAATATTTAAACATTTAAAGCTATCGTGAGTTAGAGTTTGGCTGCTACAGGGACTCTCTATAGTTTTTGTTTTCTGGGTCGCACCATGGTGGTATTGTACCTAAACACCTAAAACAATTTATAGATAAACCTGTTTTAAAAAAATGCTAGGTTAAATGTTAGTCATAGTTATTGAATCAGTTGTGCAGACGTCAATTGCTTCTAATTTTTTTTTTATTATTTTGATATTTTTATGATTTTTTTAGTTTAATATATGAATTGATTTCTCCTAACATTGGTGAAATTAACAACAACAACAACAAAAACAGGTCTTCCCGTAGAGAAATTGATTTTAATGGAAGCGAAGCTAGCTTACCCAGTATTTTGCCAGGTCTTAGGCCCGGACCAGTTTTGCTTTCTATTTTGTTCCTGAAAACACAAATTATATTTCAATTCTTTTAGGCTGTAAAAATATTTTTCTGAAAAATGATTCACTCTACAAACGATGATCAGATTTTTGTTTTAATTAGAACGAAATGATTATTTCTGCTTTAAAATGTGTCATCGTAGATTCCGCATCGATATACGGTTATTCTGGTAGTAAAGTCTATAAGAGATCTTGATAATATTGTAACACCCACTTATGCAAGCAATTCAGACAACACCATTAGTTTGTAAGGCTGTCTTCCGTTTTTCCATGAAAAACCTGAAACTCCATATGATTTTTTTCTAAAATTAAGGTTTACCAAATATATATATATAACCTCCTACAAATACGACTCCATCTAAAATGATTCATTAAAGCCTTAAAACATAAAGATGTAACATGAGAATCCTTGTTCCCAGGTCAATGCTGATACAATCGGACGCCCGTTTGTTCGTACCTAAACTTCTAATCGTACTTGTACGGTTCTTAATCTACGTTCGCGTAACTCAAAAAACGGATCGCAGTAACCGTTCAAATAGTCCTAACCCGAAAAAAAGCCATAAAATGCGTTAAATATTACGAATGCGGGACTAAATGTATTCTATAATTTACTTTATTGTGCACATTTGCCCCCTTTGATAAAATAAAGGTGACTTGACTCTAAATAGACATTAAAAAAACCAATACCAACTGAATTTTTGCGGTTGGCCAAAACAACTAAGTAGGGGCAAAAATGTTGATCTTATGTGCGCTTAACTAGCGAGTCGTATATTGCAGAGAAGGCACTATATACATTAACGTACCCTATATACGTAGCACCACAAGGCTGCCTTTAATGGTTGTGATCTTTGTATAACTGCGTATTGGGTTGAACTGTATAATGTATGATATAATTGCTATTTGTCTATCATGTGGCAATTACCTTGCACTGTTTTCTCTCGAACTTCTATCCTTACATTTTGTGTGTGCGGCGTTAGTCATGGCTGGAGCTCACTGGCCTCCAACATAAATGCTCGGCTTCGATTCCTTTCATCGTAAGGGATTTTCGTTATAAGTGAAGGCTTGTATTAACACAATTAAGTTACCAAATGATATCATTCGTTCGAGTACGGTCGGAGCTTCAATAAATGCAAATGTGTTCGACACATTGTGCTATTATGAATTTTCTAATGATGAAGTTAGCCTACTGTGAATGAATGAATCTTTTGAATAATTTTGTGAAATGTATCTAGACTAAAAGGGATTTATCTTCTGTCAGATAGGTATCAAAGTTCTCTATGGGCATTGGTACGCACGTCGGGAATAGCTTCCATGGCCAATCTTCGTGTGAACGTCAAACATCATCTGTCTATAAATAATCTAACGTGCCATCGGACAATAGTAAAAAGAACACCGTCGGATGCTATATGGTAATTTTGGATTTATTCATGGATGGTACTCGTACGTCTTCCCGATGGTGGTTTTATCGCGATTAATAACTAACATCATTGTGCATGAAGAAGACCCAATGTTCCGCTTTTGTTGGAAAAGAATAAACGCAACCAGGTCAAGGAATGAGACAAATCGAGTTAATGAAGCATCTGTCTATTCAAGTTTAATCTTCTTGTGGGGTGCTGACACCCCCCCCCCCCCTTAAGTTACATAAAAAAGCTTTTGTAATCGATAACACACCATTAGTGCTGTCTTTTCTTTGTGTATAACAAGAAATGTGGTTTACTGCAGGCGGCTATGACAGCATAATGGAAGTGGCCAAAACATTTATAGGAAATCTATTTGTATTTGTTAGCTAAGTAGCCGCATGTATCTGCTACAAGAATTAGCGCTATTGTGGAGATGGCCTATGGTGAACGACCAAATAACTATGCGTTTTTGGCCTGCTTTGAATTCGCCGGTGGCAGAAAAGAGAAATGATACCAATCACAAGTAGTATGTGCAGAAAACTACACCGCACTAAGTTATCCCGAACAAACGTTACGTGTAAGTAATCTAAACAGCTTTCCGCATATCTAAACCCAGTTATTTCCCTTACTTTTCAAAATAGAAGTTTTTGAACGGATGGAATTAGCTCAACAGAACACGTGTTTGCAGCAAATTATCGGTTGGCTATATAAGCAAGGGTAACGAGTGACCTGGCACAAGCTATAGAAGCCGTACGACATCATCGCTAGAAGCCAGACAACTCTCAACTAATCCCTTACGTGCATTCAGTTTCCAGAAGATATTAAACATTGAATATCCTGCGGCGATCACGCGTAAAGTGTGCTTCTCACCTTTTGATTCTAAAAAAAACCTGCTCAGACGCTTGTAGTCTTTTCATCGGATGTGTCGATTTAAGTCATCGACCCTAAGCTTTTGCCTTCTTGTACTGCGCGTCTTAATTATCTGCAGCGTAAATACGGTTCTACGAAAGATCTGAAAATTTGTATTGTTTTACCTACGTTTAATATGGACAATGCATGTGAAGTCTAGATTACAGAATTACTACATTTTTATCTTCTTATTATTATAGTATGTTCCTTCAGCCGAGTGCCGAACACTGTCTTGTTAGGCCTCATTGAACCCAAGTCCACATGGGGCCGCTAGTTAGCTTAACGCCATTATTTGGACGACACGCTGTGGTTGGATTTCAGGTTTCGCGGGTCTCTGGAACGGACCGCCAACCATCTGACCTTTATCTAAGGCAGTAGCACCCGATGTAAGACCGCTAACCGAACCAGTTGGTTTTTTTTTTATAGTTTGGACTGCTGATCATGTTGCTGCTGTGGTGTCTCTGAACGCGATAGTTGCATAGGCGAAACTGGGCGAGCTCTGGGAAGGCGTCGTATCCCGGATCGGAAAAAGCCTAAATGACAGTCGAATCCAGGCGCACAGCCTGGACATTCACCTATCAAGCAACGAGAAAGCTAGTAAACATAGTTTAAACACTCCTTAGAATGCACGCTAATAACTAAGGTCATCATAATCATATTATTGGAATAGATTTGAAGGTGCAACACAGACGTTCATTAACTTTTGAAAATAACATGAGCTTAAAAACAATATCAAGCCATTTCGCAAATTTACAAAACATCCGAATCAAAATGTGCGATTGTGATCTAACACTGTTAAAAGACCATAATAACACGAGGGACTCATGTGTCGAAAGCCCTCGGGGGCTATCTGTAAAAGTCAGCCGACTGATTAACCTTCGTTTACAAATTACGACCATTTGCTCATTATTAACCATTAATGCGGGCTTGCAGTTGCTAATATGTTAGTAAAATACATTGTTACTACGATCCGTTGCGGGTTAGAGAAGTTGTTTTCGCTCACCAGCTAATCCACCGAGAAAACTTGGAACGTAGCATGGCTCAGGACAGATTATGCAGGGCGGACAAACACAAATAGGACATGCGTTCGTGTCCCTTGCCAGGTCGCAATGCAGCGGGCATGTCTGTTGTAAAATAAATGCATTCGATGAACAACCGAGGCCGCCTAGAAACGACAGAGTATCGAGGTAGGATTCCTGACGGAAGATTTTGTACTTCCTAACTAATCTTCGTATAAAATAAATATATTGCTTATAAAACGTCATCTTAATTATGTTCTAGTCTATACGACTCAACATCTGCACAAAGGTTTTCATTATACTTGTTAAGTAATCGCATGTTATTGAATTAATTCACTTTAATTTTATACAGCATGGTCTCGAAGTTTATCTTTGCCTCCTTTGCTCAATAGTTTACTGCTATTGTTGTCAATGCGAGACTATGTTTTAAGCAACACTTACCTAAAAGTCCCTGAGCTTTTGAAAGGTGGAAAAAGCTCGTGCAGCCGATCGCGATGATCAACTCAGTTTTCATGGCTGGTCCGATGCGGAATCCTGCTGATATCTGAATGGTACACTGAGCTGTCAACTCTGCCAAGAGACGGCGTCTCTCGATAAGTTTGCCTCGCTTATCAAATAGTCAGCGCATTGCAAAGATGTACCTAAACATATTCCTCTCAATTTCAATATGGCAGTAAGAAATCTAATACTTGGATTCGTTTGTATAAACAGCTCACAATTAAATAGGCTCACAGATCTGATGCCCTAAGGTATATTTAGGTAAAGTTAATGCGTATATTTAGTAAGCGTTGTATGCTGTCGCATGGATTGCGTCCTGTTACGAGTTAGGCCTGGACAAACGGACGCACATACGTCCGGGAACTGCAATAGAGTTCAGTTTTGTTCAGATAAAATTAGTAATACTCTAGGATTAGCACGACCGTTGCTCCATGGAACTCGACAGTTAATGCTAGCTATATAGTTCAATATAATACACAAAGTAGTTCTCTTTTTTTTTGCCTTAAACCTTGAAACGGTTGACCTTGCTCTCTGTATATTACATCATGTCACCCCGACCATTTTTCGGAAATTCCCTAAGCGAGGGCCAACAGCATAACTCGGCTCGTTTTAGCTCCCCGTCGAAATCCGTAAAGAACGGATAGACGTACGTAGCTATCTATTGTTAGCGATCGTATCTGTGGGTCTTGCTCAAAATGAGTTGGGCTGTTTCTCCTATAAAGTGACACTGCTACAGTAACTACCGGTCAGTGCTAAAATAAATGGCGTCTAATTTGGTTTCCTACAGCGATTCAGCTAATCGAGCCGATTTCAATATCGCATCGCCCGTCCAGTTCCGATTACTGCGGCCAATGAGTTTATCCATTTACCGCGCCCCATCGCGAGCGTACACACACGAGCTCCCTCTCTCCCATTACAACAGGGCGCGAGCTATCGGCAACACTGCAAATGCGATCTGTCAAGAAGAATAAGCATAGCACTGCTGAGCTACATCTCGAGGCGACAAGTTAACGACATTACCCAAGCCAGAGCTTCTTCGACAATAAAGAGAAAGGGTGTCGCGGGCAGTATAGGATCGCCCCATAGTTTGTTGCAGTAACAAAACAAACAAGCTAACGAAACTACGCAAGTGACTAGAGTGAAGTCGGGACGTTGTGGAGTAGCAAAGAAATTTCGGTGTTTCTGGCAGGTCAGTCACAGAAATAGCCGATCGTTTAGTGCCGGCACTTGGCCCTTCCTACGTGCCTCTCTCTCCTGCAAACAGCAGAGAAACGTTACAAGGTTGGGTGCTGATTTAGGACCACCTTCTTTACCAAAACGAATCGCGGTTGACTAACGGGCGGGCGGGAGAAAGTTTGTCGATGTGCCGAAAAGACAAAAGCCACCGGATAATAGCTTACACATCGAGATATTCCTCTTAGACTAAGTGACAGGTTTGATGGCCTTGTGCCTGCTTAAAGCTGCCAGTTACCTTTCAAGAAATTAGAACCTAAGGTGCGCTGAACCACACCGAAGTCTAGATCGAAGTTGTTCATGCAACTATTACTTAACTTCATATCTGAAGACATTTCCCCATTGCCAACTCATCGACTTCCTGTTGACGCCGGCGTAGCTTAGAGAAGACAGCAATGGTATTCATTTGGCTATCGATGTAGTTAAATATCTTCTTGCATCGACTTAACAGCGAAATTAATACGTCAATATTTCATGTGAACAAAGAGAAGCTATACTAGTTAGCTATCTCGTGATCGAGTGAACCCTGGAGCATTCGGTGTGTGTTGTTCTCTTGTGATAGAGTCTTTTCGGGCCCTCCAAGGGTGTTAAAAGGCGAGCTGTTTCACTGAGCATCGGTGATTTCTTACAACTAAAAAACAAAGAAGTACCACGATGTTGTTTGCCGCCATAGTTTACGGTGTCGGAATGATCTTCACTGGCATCCTGATGTTCGGGGCCGTTTATCACGTGAGTCAAATTTTGGGGAAGTTAGACATTCTTACGGTTGGATGCGGCGGTATATCAAAATGCATTAAATCAGCTTCCCATTGAAGCTTATGAGATAGTACGGCAAGTGTGTTCTTCATATAGAGATAATTCTCCATTGTCTTTGACCCGGACATATTTTAAATGTTAATTTTGTCAGCACATTTAGCCAAATAACGTATACGCTAATCGATTGATGTTATGTTTCTTTTACCATTTCAAAAAATATTTTATTGGATGGAACGTTAGTCGAATCACACCGATCGCTTGCTAATGGGCAACGCTTCATTAACTTTTTTGATTGAACAAAATTATGATAAATCATATTTTGTTTTTATACCTGACGCTGTGGTAGGATAGTTTGTACTAGGTAACTTTATCTGGTATCATTTTGAACTGCTTTTAAAAAGTACGTTTAACGGGTTCGATGTCAATCAGGTTCTTATCACCGCCAATCCTCTGAACAGCCGAGTGATCGTTAATTCACATAATAAGAGCGCGCTCACCCAAAATAGCAGATTAATGTTTGACTTTCTTTTCGACGTGCATAGTTAAATATATATATATGGCTATCATTTTACGCCCATTAAGTAACAAAATTTAGGACTCATATGAATGCAAAACTATGGCATGTGTACTTGTTTGCCTGTTCTCCTTTGTCATTTCCATTTTTCTTCTAATTTCTCTTTTTCAGATAATTGCTATCGATGATTTGAGATCAAGTCAAACTAGTCCAATTGAGCAATGTCGGCACCTCAATTCAGTAAGTAAATTATTACTTTTCGACAATATGTCATATTCAAATGCGACGTAATAGTTGCTTATGCGTTATGTCTGAAGGTTTTTTCTTATATATATATATATATATCATTTGTCTAAGCATAGGCAGTAACTGAACGGTGAGACAATATTCGCTCACAGCTGGTCGGAGAGTTCCGAGTTAATACCGATGCTAACTATACATGCATTTTAGAATGAATGAAAAGCAGGAAGTTTTCTTTTTTCATCGACAAGCAGATGTAGTCTTTTTCCTCAATAGATAATCGCACATTATTTAGAATAAAGTATTTATGCCACTTACTCGATATAAAACAGTTTATCTTTTGATCATTCCCTGGTGTGACTATTAGTTATCAACGACCGAGATGCCACCATAGATCCCTTCGAAAAAAAAAACAATTTATTGAAAATAATCAAATTTATTTTGGTGTTGCCGCGAATATAATCCAGGGAAGCTGCGTACTCTAAAGCAGAGGTGTATCATTGACCAAGTCAAAATATAAGCAAATGAAACGCTATGCGCACCTGATTTAACGATAGTGATTCATAGGACAAACGGTTCCATCAGAAGTTTTTTACTCTGACAAAGCTTATTCGGCGACATGGCAGGTTGGACAGCATGTGAGTTAAGAAAAATCCACTTCTTCGATAACAACGGCTCCGTATATGAAACTCTCTATTAACTGAAATCGAATAGCGCTTGAATTACAGCTTTAATTATATACTTACAGTGATGTCATACAAAAAGCTAAATATTTAGCCTCTTATGAGCTTTACGTCCGGCATTACCGTTAGACATTGCTTTGGGAGGCCGGTTCCCAACGTAAAATGTGTGTCTACATTTGGTTTCGAACAAAGATTATCACGTGGCGCTAAGTTTAATAGGCAATTCACGGGGAGATAAGTCGTGACTAGGGCTATCCAGCCTTTGTGGGACCGCAGAGATCTTCCACGACTTTGCGCGTCACCGTTCAAAAGGTGCCTGTGCCTGTAATCTCCTGATCGCTTGTGTATCAGGCGTGAATATTTGAGTTAATACCAATCGAATGCCTGGCAAGTGATACACTTGAAGGGCTGGGATTGATCGATGTGTGGCTTTCTTTTGTCCGAATAAATTTTCAAAAAGAAGTTTTTAAAGTCTGCAAGACTAAGTGGAGACCCGCTTTTTCGATGCGAACTGAAAGATGCTAGATGCAGATCTAGAGCAGAAGTAAAAAATAAACTTAATGCCGTTCAATCTTTGGAATTAACCTTTGAATCTAATTATAAATCTCGTAGTTTTGATAGCATTTCTAGGTGCAAGATCAAACACTGATTGGATACATAAATGGTTGCGGTT
Organism: Varroa destructor; assembly: GCF_002443255.2. Lineage (NCBI taxonomy): Eukaryota > Metazoa > Arthropoda > Arachnida > Mesostigmata > Varroidae > Varroa > Varroa destructor. The sequence continues at coordinate 24,345,774 of NW_019211459.1, forward strand.
TAGAGGTTACGCCGTATCATGGAGTATCAAAAGCCGCTGCCCCTTACCTTAATTTCGTTTCAATCCTGTAATATGAAGGTCGTCGCTTGTCACGCTGCTTTCAGATCGCTTGGGATCTTTACATCTGACTGGATTTGCCTTCCTTCGCTTTAGTTCGTTATGTACCTGATTATCTGATATATCGTTAATATTAATCAAGCACATCTAACTTTACTGTGAATGGTGGTAACTAAACGCACATTAAACAACCGTTTTCTTCGTTCTCCCAGCGAATGTTCCTGTTATATTGATATCATAAATCTGATTTTCCTTTTTCAGCTAATTCTTCCTGAATATTTAATCCACGGAATTTTTTCCGTTCTATTTTTATTGGCTGGCGAATTTCTCACAGTTCTCATCAACCTTCCATTGGACGCCTTTCATATTATGAAATACATGAACAGGTTAGTGACTCCAGTCGGTCGTAATCGATTTAAGTTAACGAATCGAAAGCAAACGAATAAAAGACATACTCGTTCATAAACCGTGTTTTATTAAAATGCTGGGTCCGCATGGCATATTCCCGATTAGGACTTGGGCATTAGGTCAAAGGCAAAAGTCTATGAATTATTTTAGGAGCTGTGCCTACTGAATGGACTAGGCTATCGTCAAATTGTGTTTAACAATCGTCTAACTTCGTAACTAGTATATTGTCTATGATGTAATTGGCGGATTTTTTCTCAGGCCGGTCATGTCAGGGCCTGGAATCTATGATCCAACGACCATTATGAATGCGAACGTTCGGGATCAGGCTTACAAGGAGGGTTGGTGCAAAATGGCCTTTTATTTACTCTCATTCTTCTACTATCTGTATGGGTAAGTGAATCGGTAGCACATAACATTATTAATATGATATGCTTAATTAAATTCGGGGCTGCCAGGAAACTTGGATAGCATTGACGTTGAATAACGTTACGAAATAGACTCGTTTTGGTTGGTGACTGAATTCAACTGCCCCTAACGGATGTTCATATACATTTGGTCCAGCCAAGCTCAGCCGACCAATAGCTAAAACACATAGAAAAACGTCCATATTCATTAATAGTTTATCTGGTACGACTAGCATATCTAGCTTCTCACTTAATTTGTAGATTTTAGAGCACAGTAATTTACTTTATTAACAAATTTACAATTACAAGACCGCATCAGTTAACGTGTATCCAACTAAGTTAGGATCAGACGCTTCCTCGCTCCATATGCAAACCAATCGCAGAGTAATTTTATAATTATTTCAAAAAAAAAAACTATGGCTTGCTGACAAATCTGTTATCTTCTCGAGTTCAATCAGTGGTATAGATTTCAAAAAAGGTCTGTAGAATAAACGATTAGAGATTAATCTCAACATAGACGGATTATCCAGTGTAATTAGAGTTGACATATCCCCGCACCCCACTCCTCCGAACCGCAACGTATCAGTAATCTCTCCATTAAATCAACTTTCCGCATTGTGGGAGAGAGGGCAATTCAGGAATAGCGCTGTGGGAAAAAGAGCTCTGAGGAATATCACGTAGAAGCATTGGACGATTATTAATGTGTGCTCTCCTCTACCTTTGTTTGTCCTACCGTTGTTTGACCTTTCCACTAAATGTGAGCCTGCGACTGTATTCGATAAAGAATTGCTCTGTTAGATTGATCTTTTTCATGAGGCCCCCTTTTATTTCACGTCATTAGAGCGGTTTCAGCTGCTCAGGCGAACAAGTTTTCTTGCCCCAGTCACAATTCTACGTATTTCTCGAATTTATAAGCGAATTGCACATTCTGTAATATTAAAAAGGATCAGTTTATCCATTGGAAACGAATAGCGGCTTTTATTTTTTATTTTTTTTTTAGCGGAATTAACTGCTAGTCTAGCATTAAAAGGTTCTTTCAGTTCGCTTCGCTACAAGGCGATTGTGGTCCGTTTCGTCCGGCTCACCAAAATTTATCTTGACTTCCGACTCAAAAAAAAGATAATTTTTATGGCAAAAGACGGCATTTTCAAAGCCTATGAGTTATCTAGTACCGAGTTTGAAGAAGCCGCTAAAACAACCCCGTAAAAATGTGGCGTAAACGACCAAACTCTGTAGCAAAGACTGCTATTCCAAAAGAGCTTGCTACACACAAACGTGCCATTATCTACCTAAAGAACGCATTTTAGTAGGATTTTCGAATTTGACAAAGGACTTCAGTCAGTGAAGATGCTTGTTAACTGAGCCACCCCAGGCTCGTTTGCTATCAGGTCTTCATGGTAAGCGAAAAATCTTTCATGAATTACTTCCATTGTTTTGTGATAACTGCGAAATGTCGATGTCCCACACACACTATTTCCTCATGCAACGTAGCAATCTTTGCAGTCCAAACTCAACGTGAAAGAAATTCCGACTCGAAAGAACAGTGACAACCCACCTGAAAACAAAGAAAAGAGCTTTGACAGGGAAAAGAGGAACGGGAGGCCATTTGTATAGAATAATTAGCAAATAAAAATCATTAAAAAGACGAAGTAATACTTTCCCAACAACCTAATAAAAACCTGTAGCTCACTGCAAGATGTGTTATCGCTGTCATTGTCGTCGTCATCTTACAGAAGTATATTCACAGCCTTTGGTTGTTTGCGATCACTGTTTATTATATTTGTTTCCGTATAGTAAATACTGTGTTTAGACAGAAAGCTCGAAAATATATGAAATGGCTCTAGATTAGCCTTAGCGCGTGGATCGATTTCTCAAACATGGCTTCCAATAAGAAATTTTGGAAATGCAGGGTTTGAATCTTTGAGGAGATCGTTTCTAGTTGCGAGCAACGAATGCTCTATGATGAATCTCGTCATTTAGCTGGCTGTTTTTTTTTTAATATCATAAAAAACACACGCTATACAGTTGCAGCTTCGTGCATACGATAAGATATCCACTTTGCTTTTCTGATTGCAAGGCGAATATATCCGATGCTTGCATTGAAAACGTGTGAATACTTTGCTTATCATTGAATTTAGATGTTCAGAGTAGCGACTAAGTTGCGAAATTTCGTCATGACTTTATAGCGCGTAGAACTGAAATTGAAAATGTTTCTTTCAAAAATGATTATAATCACCTGAAGAGGTGTAGGACTAAAGGAATTTTTATCCTTGAAAACCTTACTGAGATAACATTCTGTCGAGCATAATGTAGTTTATTTTATTTCGCAGCCCATTAGGCTTTCTCATGGGGCTGGGCCACACTACAGTGAACACCGAACTTTTTTTTTAACATTTTCGAAGTAATTGTCAGCCTTATTCAAGGGACTTAATCTCGTGGTTGATTTGTAAAAACGTATTAATACGATTAGTAATTAGCAAGATCACAATGCCTCTGATATCCAAACCCGATACTGGGCATGATTCAAGTGCCTCTGTAAATTCGACCGTAATATAAGCCAGTATCAAGACAGTATAGAGACACCAACGATAACAAAAGCATTCGACTCCGAACCTCTAGTGAGGCTTTCTACAGCTCATAAATTGTGCTTACAATATTGATGCCGATAGACCCTCGACATTTTCGGTGTCGTGTGCTGATTGCACCTTGGAAATGGTCCGAACAGAAAAAAACCGTTTTTTATTATCGGAACAAGAAGAAAATCTACATCTTTCAGCGGCAATAAATAACAGTATCACTCGTTATCGTACAAAAGTTTACTGCAAACAATCGAAGCACCGCTTACTGTTAGCTCTTCTCCAGGTGAAATATAAAATTTAGTAAATTTCTACAGGAAAATGTAAAATTAACATAGTACAGCTGGAGACGATGTTTGTGTATTACATACAAATTATATGTTGCTTGAGTTATGTACTACGCAATTTACTTTGAAACTTCACTGTATTATTTCAGACTTGTGAGTTCCCTCATGTGAAGCAGATGATGGGAGGATACTATAAGGGCACAATAAAGCATTAAGGCGATCTAGCCCTTTTAAAGCAGAAGTTACCTTTCGCCTCCGCTACGCCTGCCTTTTCAACCTTCTCGACAAAGGCATAATAATTACACCGTGTACATACAAATATAATGTAAAGAAATAGATATACTATGAATAAGAATTGTTACTTTAACTATATAAGTGTCTTCTTTTCACACTTGGATACCTTCTGTCGGGTTGTTTTAGATATTAATGTTAATTAACTCTTTTTGCATTGGAATCGATTTGTCTTCAAAATATCAAATACGGACGAGTGACCTGCACACCACAGACTACAACTACGCTATTTGTTTAACTTAGTGGTCGATTCACTCGTCCACAATTCCGTATCTATACCCTACTCATCATCTTATAAAAACAGAAGTTCCGTGTTCCTGAAATACAACGCGATTATAGGTAGAACCTCGGACATTATTGGCCGCACAAGCTATACACACGGTTAATTTCTGACTTGTGACATGAGGAGTGCCTCCCATTTTGAGTTGAAAACATCTTTGGTGATACAATAATACTGGAACCTATACTTAAACATAATTTTAATTAACTCTCAAAAAGCTATCTGTTTTAAACCTTAAGAGTTCACATGCTAAATTCCTGGTGTTGAATTAATTTGGTATTGTTACCCAAGTGTCAAGAAATACATCTCATATACGACAAATAGCCGTATTAGAGCTTCGTTACTCATCCAAAGTGCAGCAAACCAGTTCAATTATTCCAAGGGATTTTCGAATGATCTATGTCAAAGATGGAAAAAGATCTATACTTCAGTTGCTAACTAAGTTAAATCATTCCCCCATACAGTGGACTTCTAGAAAAAAAAACGGATCGAATTATTTGAAGGGAGTTTACACGCTAAGGCATTAATGGTTCAGGCAAAAGGTTTAACTTCTCTAGTAAAGGCTCTAGTCATCGAATATATATATATATATATATATATATAAATATTACATATATGAAATGACCTGACTAACAAGAATGGAAAAAAATGCTAGCAGTCCGACTGTCGGAATTTGAAGGGACTTGAACAAAAGTCTCACGTTGATCCTTGCTTTATTCATTGGATTCTGTACATGTTCCGGGTGAAAAGTCAGCCATAAGAGAACCTTAAAACTAGAGTAGTGGTTTAATTTTAATCTTACTGAACGTCGGCCTTGTCTTCTCAGAAAGACAGACCCAATTCTCCTACAAGTCATTATATACTAAATCTTTCCGTTGATGGAAATGATGCTTTGCATGATAATGAGCGATCAAAAAACTATATATCATGTACATAGAAATTTGATCGATTTTCAAAGGTACAAAATTTTTTTAGAATACACACTTGAAAAAATCTACATGTATCTATAGAAAAAAGCAACCCAGCAGCATATTTCGAGCCTTCCTTATGTGTCACGTATACGACTTTCTTTTAAACGGTGATGATTAAACGGAGCAGTAATGCCATCATTGCAAAAAATAAGAAGACAATGAATCCTATTGAGGCTTGTTTGACGTATTCTATGTACCTCTCATAGTAATAACACGTATGTCGTCATAAATATTCATATTCTGTGGTGTGCAGGTGATTGCTGTTTAGATTGTTAGAACAGTTCTATTCTTTAAAACATTGCTTACAGCTTGAAGGTCTACCTTCAAGCTTTAAGCATTTACCGATCCGACCTCTATATCATTAGAAAATAATGCGTTACATGTCTCTGGTACTTGAACAGTTTTGTCAAGAGTCAAATGAGTTAAAATCCGCTCTATTTGGAGGATCACCGGTTGCAATAAATTCTTTGATGTCGTCCTGGTCTTGTGGGCGTTTGCCTTGAAGCAACTCCATTAGATAGTTATATTTTTTTTTCATTTTAGTATGGAGCTCCCTCTTGAAGCAGCCTACTGTCAATCAGTGTTCAAAACTTGTTATTGCATGTACTAATACTGCATATGGCTATATTTGGCCGTTATATAGAGAAAGAGCTGTTTCTCACGAGATATCTTTACTGCTTACTCAAGAGTATTTCTAATATTTTTTTTGTAAATGATAAGTGATATGATACTAAATCATTGCGGGTTCCGACCGGCAAGCTGTTGTAATTTTAAATTACCCCTACTGCCTACCCCTAATTAAACTACCCCTAGTACCTTGTCACTGTAATGAAGGTTTTGATTGTGAATATAGTAAATTATCGATTAACAAACGAATCAACATGTTGTCGCCGATCTTTGCGTCAAGGTTCAAGGTATTTCGAGTACAGCAATGATATCAACTGTATCTAGATTTCAGACGCCGAATTATGTAGCTCCTATGTTTCTGAATATGGATTAAAGACAGGAGTTCTTCAATAGTAAGTGTGCTGATCGTACTACTTCCATCGCGCTCATTTTTTTTGCCACTATATTGGGCCCTAACCGAAATTTTTTACCAGTCATGCTTTTGATCTTTTTGGCCAAACGCAACATACCGTTAGAAAGCTAATTCTTTATTCTACCAATAGTTTTATCTGTAGGGTTTCATGGAAAAATACATGCATAATTCTATCCTATGCTTGAACCTTGAATCGTATCTTCGATACAAAGATCATATTCCCCGTCGAATCCGATTTAGCTTTAATAGGAGACTAGAAAAAAAGCAAACGTTCATTTTAGACAACTCAGCGAAATTCGATGACCGAAAAGAGAATCTTAAACAATAATTAATTCAGGTCTTTTATCTTTAGCTCTAATTTATGTTTTTACTATCTTATACTCTCTTCAGTATTTTAAGATTCGTCTCAAATCTTTTTTGCTTCTCTCCAAAAATCTTTATTGTTTATTCAATTGATTAAAGCCGGTTTTTCGTTTTTTCTGTGTATTTCTTTGATACGGGATCCTATATTCTTACGGCTATTATTTTGAATATGGTTGTTTCACAAAGTGTTGAATTTTTAGCATTCTCAGAAACACGGTGCGTTCATTTTGAAACCCAATACATTTTTTTGCGACCAATAAACGACAAGGCTAGCGAAATTGCGAAAGGGCGCCTAACCACCCATTGGAAAGAAGCAGGGGATTACAAACTCTGTGACCGCCTACTATAGACCGGCGTGCCTTCTACCAGGGGGCGCAAACGCTCACCCGATATTCGCTTCGACGTTCTCGTGAAGTCAAGTAAGCATACGAGTTATCTCAGACTCGTCTATATACAGACTTTTCGATCTGCCAAATATATCGTTATCATTAAAAACGTCAACGTCTACCTCGAATTTTCTAAGTATTAACTGTTGGATTAGTAAAAGTGTTTCCACTTCCCTTCGGGCGTTCTCTAATATACCGCTCAAAAGCACTCTTCCTGCTCTGGAAACGTGCTAACGGTATTTTCCGGAAAACACAATCTCGACTTGAAGAAACTTCACAAGGATAGATACTTTAGGTGAAAAGGAACCCATTTTCAGCACTTTTTGTTGTATGTCTTTAGTCGAAACTTAACGCGCCTAGAAAATTTACCTTGGACACGGTAACAACACTATCGAAAGAAGACTGCTCAAAAATGGTTTGACACGACTGTCGTTGATTGCTCCAATTCCTTTAGATTCACAAAAAAAAAATTAGAGCATGAGTACCTAATGAGCTTAACGCATCAAATAAGAAATTATCGTTTGACATACTATTTCAACATTTCACCCTGTATCGGGCGACCGTTGTTGTTCTACAGAATTGTTCTCGGTGATGAGGAGGCTCAATAGATTTATTTCGTAGTAAACATTTGTCAACGCAAAGATAGGGCCCATTTTGACATAGTCTAGTTTATCTGTTGCTTGCTGTTATGTAGCAAGTGTAAAATTTCATTTTATAAATCAAATAATCAAATGCCTATTAAAATTGATAATAACACGACCGCGCATACGAGGATTAAATACGACGCTGTGGTTCCATGAATTTGAAATAAGGAAACTGCTGCAAGTCACCGCCTAGAATAAAAAAACTAATTTAGGTAAAACGTATCTTGTTGTGAATGATGAGAAGATTCATGTGGAAGCCACTACAAGATAAAGAAGCCCCCAAGGATACCAAACACATTTGTCATGCCTATGGACATATGAATACATACATAGACACGATGGTCTCACTTCTTAACGGCAAATTTAGATTGACGACGATCAGTGCGACAGGTTGGTGACGTTGAATCTGTGCTCTACGTCGTGGACGCACTGTAGTATCAACAGGTGCTGTTCTCCCAACGAGCTGATTTACAACGGCAAAATGATTATCTTCATTACAAATTAGGAGATGTACAAATCAATCTGTTATACGTGCTCTAGACGTTCTAGCCTTATTTCGCTTAAAATTTCATTAGGCTTAACGTATACAACTATTGCGTAATAAAAACAATTGACAAAATTAATTTGAGTAACTTCCTCTTTGCATAATTTTTAATGATGAGAAACCAACCTCTGTCTGCCGCCTTCTCGTAACGCTCTACCCTAAAACGCCACCATTAGCTAGCCGCCGTTTCGAAGTCGGAGCGAAAGCTCGAATAGTTCGTCTTTGATGTCTTTCCACGAGAGTCTTCACGTTTCGTTCATCCCAGACACGAGCAAGTCGGGAAGCGTATATAATGTTGTGAATTGGTTTTGTCACCGCCGCTGCTCGTATGCCTGCACACCTATGGCGTTGTCTACCAGCCCCATCCTAGCTGTCTACCCAAAACAGCACAGCGTCAACTGTTTATAGCCATAGCACCATATTCGCCTCAGGTGATTCTCTCCCCCGCGGCGCTCCGCCAATCTTCGTTGTTGTGGTTCGCAAGCGGCTTCTGCTGCTGTTGAGAAGTTGAGATCTACCACAAACAGCAGTCGCCATAAGCATGAGCGTAGAAAGCTCCGGCGCCAGGAGTGTTGGCAAGGGACATTGATCGCGTGACGAACGCAGCAGAAAAGGCAAGGATACGTGGACATCAGAATAGAGGTAGCAAACTTGCGGCAGTAAAAAAAGAATGAAGGAGTGAGAGGGTCGACAAATAATAAGAGTTAGGGCGCTGTTCGAGGCTGTGGATAGGCCATCGAAAAGAACAAGGCTGCTCGCAGTTCCGGGGTAGTCAAAAGGGGAAGTGGACATTGGTGCTGTGTCCGTCTGGCGAAGGACGAACACTGTGAAGACTAACGATGCGGACGGAGTGGAATGCTGCTAGAAGTCTGCGGTAGCAAGCAAGTTGCTAGTCGACTAGGCCACAACAGGTAGAACGAATGTCTCGTTGAAGGAGTCTCTCGCGCGACGGGGGCTTAACATTACCCCCGATTTTTTGGAGCTGGATCAATCATCTGTCGACGCCGAAGTGAAGATGGTCTATAGGCTTCTGATCTGTGCTCAGGTGCTGTGACCCTGTAGTGTTTCAAACAGAGAACTAATTCAGGAAAGTAGTTGTACAAAGCGGAATATAGTAGAAACAAAGCAAAAGCGTGTGCGGACGAGTAGAGAATTCGTCAAAAACTAGAAGAATATGGAAGCCGGTAATTCTACAATGCATTTGTGCATGCATTTCTATTGTATGTAAATGTTAAGGTACCCCGCAGATGAAATAGCAGTAGCGAATTCTCTTACAATGACGATGGTAAAGATACACCATAGCGAGGGTCAAGAACGTTGATCAGACACCTTACGGGGCTGTCTTCCATTTTAGCACAGATATTCCACGAATTCTTTTGAAACGATCTCGAGTTTCATTGTCCTTTAACTGTCACTTCTCAAGCTGTTGACGAAGTTAGTCGAGCCGCCGCCGCCGCCCCCGGATTTTACGTCCCAGCCACCACTTCTTTCATTTTCGTCTATAGTTGTTCCAGCGTTAGCCCTTTGCCATCATAGGCAAGGAGGTTTCGTGGCTCCTCACCAGCTACCAGCTCTGCCAGAAGGCCTTCTTTCTTGCACGGCGGCTGGTTTTGGCCAGAAGAGCTTGCGCATGGACGTGTATCTGGTCGGCCCTTTCGCTAGCTAGCTTGTAGTCAGCTTGACCGTCGATCACCAATCGAGTCCACGGGTCTGATGCGTGACTCTCAGTAGTGCCGAGCGAAACTCCGGCGTTGCGTCCACGCTACAGCTTAGCTCAGTTGAGAAAGCGAGCGAATTGTCGGCAGTAACAGCGGCAGCGATTTTCCAACAGGCAGCAACGTAAAATCGCCAGCACTAGCCGTTGCAGTAGTGGGTGAACAACCGTAAGAAGCTACTATCAGAAAGGACGGTTCTATTGAACACAACACTATCAACGATAACCACTGGCATTTCGACGGCTTACAGTCCAATCTGGTCTGGTGGCACCAGCAGTTCGTGGCGGATCAGAACGAATTAATTCGCATAGTTAGTTGCTATAGCTGTTTACTATTCGGACGTTCAAACGCTGAGCGTCCAGCGCTAGTAACCAGTGACGAGTGACCATTAGAATAGGCCACTCCGGTGACAGCCATTCCGGCGCCTAACGGCGTTACCCGCTCACACTGGTCTAGCGATCGTTGTCGGAATCGGTCAAGCCGGCGTGTGCTAATTTTAGGAAAGATCTGCTGGTACTCGTTAACCGAACAAAATGTATCCATCCATTAGGATAAGCGTCGACTACTAACAATAGACAATACACAAAGAATACAGTCAACAAATATCAGCCGCCGATTATAACAGAGAAAGTGAACAGGAGAGCGAAGCTTAACCTAGAGTTAGTTAGACTCCTGAGTAAATAGGAGTAATTTAATCATAATAACAACAAAATCGATCCTGACTATACATCGAGATGATAAGGACTTGTACGGTTGAGCTTCGGATTCGTTCTGACCAGTTTCATTAGCGATCTGTTTGGTGTTGCATGGTGAATCATGGTAGTAATAACCGGTCATGTAGTGCAGAGAGCGGCGTATCTGCCATAGTATCATTTGTTTCGTCGAAAGTGTGCAATCGTGTTATCTGGACATTTGGCGCGTGTTTTCCCTATCAGGCTGTAGGATGGTTTAAGCAGACCGTCGCGAGAAAGGGGTGTAATATAATTCGTACGGCTGCTTACGGTTGATCGACAAACCACGCGAGACGAAAGAGCCTGCCATGCGCGCTCGGGTGGCAGAAAACAATCACGACATACGGTCTACAACAGTGGCAAAATGAACTACGTAAAGTAGAACGTAATAGGTCTCGTGCCACTTCTGAAGTGACACAAAAAGCAACTATACGAAGCTTTGAGTTTTTAGAGAAGAAGAAAAAACAATTATTCTGTATCATGGAGGGATAGTATCGATGAACTGCCTTGTTCAGTAAAGCCGCCCGGTGTGAAGTGTTGCATTGTGCATTGAAATTTGGCCGTAGTGCTAATTTAAGATTAGAGTTTACGCTGTTTATGGGCAAACAGTTAACACCTATCGTCAAGATCACCGAGTCATGGCTTTCATAAGATATCTGCAGGAAAGAGTCGATTAATATCACCGCTAATTATTCGTATTCGTTGATAGTTGGGTTTCGCGAGCGTGCATAATTGCTTTTTTCATGCTCATAGCACCAGTGGCAGTGGTAACCTTTTGTGACCACTTGCGCCACTTGAAAGTGATATTTGCAAGATAATCATTTTTTTTCTCGTCAAGCCTTTATGCGGTTCCTTTGACAAAGCATTTCTACCTTATAGATTTACTTCCGTTGTTATGAGCACATTTGATAACAAACAGTCACTTAACTAAAAAAAAGGTGGACTTAGACTCAAAATAGTTGCCTTTACGTGCACCCTAATCTTTTTATGTGCAGTGATCAGCATTGACAAGCCGTAAACATCATATCGAACAAGATCTGCGCAAATATCAATTTCGTTCACAGCGTTCAGTTGATGACACGCGTATCGCCGGAGAGAGTGGCCACAGATCAGCTGTTGCATTTAACCGGCAGCGTTTTGCAGTTGCTGCTGCACGCAAGGGCACCATGCGAAGATTGAAGTGCAGGAAAAACATGGCAAAGGTTCTGGCCTAATGTAGCACATATGTATCTAGTCCAGAATTGATTGCGTCCTGTTGTCTTCTAAGACGAGAACCTGCCTAAACATTACGTAGACTGAATGCTCCCTATCTAAAAGCAAGCCATCCATTTATTTCGCCGAACGATGCGTGCCGGCGTGGTGTCACTAGGATAGAATTCGTGGATCAAAATGCAACCACTACTAAGGCCCTCGGTACATATGGGCATCGTCCTAATCGTTGCATTGTCATTGTCCTACAGTTCAGCAACGGATGCCTTTTAGTGCAATTGCAACTCATAGAGGAAAGACAACAGCGGTGGGCTGTTGGCAGTTTTTCTTCGCGCGAAGACCTCGACAAAAGCAGGGAACAAATCGAGACTTACGGCCGTGAGTTTGCATAATCCAAAGCAATTCATTCTCTTACGTTGCTCATAATCCAGTAGCTCGACCGGTGATCAAAGCAGCCGCCATCGTTGGCGTTCGGTTAGCGAAAAGCTGGAAAAAAGAAGATTGGACTGTCAATCAGTGAGTGTGGATGGATCAGTCAGACATCGGCCGACCGTGTATTGTTGTGTGTTGCTGAGAAGTACAATTGTCGGTTGGTGAAAAAGGGTTGGTACCCGTTAGTCCAACTGGCGAGAAACAACGGACGTAAGGTGAGCGCAAGACAGAGAGGAAGATAAAAACCAGAGTATACCCAAGGTTCCCAAAGATGAACGTGTTATCTTATAGGTATTATAAGATTATAGTTTGAGCTAGGTTTTGAAATATATTGCTGTATAGACATGGTGGAAGGACGCAGACCAATAGATTTATGTTTAATTTTCAGTCAGATGGTGTAGAAACTGACAGAGAACGTGATATAACTTCCAAATTAACTCAGCTCTGCAGTTGGAATACAGGAATATTAGAAAAGGCTCATTCACAGAGAAGGCGGGGGGAGAGGCGATAATAGGAGAGAGAAAAAAATAGGACATACGTATTCGATTTCTTGCCTTGCCGACTTGCAAGAGTTAAAGTAACATTCATGGTGTTTATTTTCGTGATTACACAGGGTTGTCAAAAAAGTATTGACGGTTTCTCTAGCTAGATTACTTTGAGATTACACGTCTTTGATAATGAATCATGTCGAGCCAGCATTAGTGCCGTTTAAAAGGTGAGATCTGACAGTTGTAGATATACTAAAGCTGTTTGTATCACTTTTACTCAGACCCAAAATAAAGCGGCTTAAAGATAAGCGGATTTTCTACAAAAAAAATCGCCATCTTTTACAATCTCTCAATGATAAAGACATAAATATTGTTCAGACCTATAAACAATTTCTGATGTTCATAGGCTTGAAACGATTTTTGAACTGGAAATTTCGATGTACGAGTACGAAAATGGTTGATGAAATTAGCATGCTAAAGTTGAACGAGGGCGACGCGTAAGTAGCCATGACATTGCCAAGAAACTCAATATTCATCACCAAATAATTTTAAACCATTTGCAGAAAGCTGACTACAAAAAAAAAAGCTCGTTGTTTTTGTGCAACACGAATTGACGCAAGAAAGAGTAACTCAATCGTACTTTTATCTGCGAAATTAAACGGAAACGCAACGAAATTGAGTGATTTTGAAAGCGGTTGACCGTGGGCAATAAAAGTAGATCACAAACAACAGTGATGCACAAAAAATGCGTTAAATAATTTGTGGTCCGTACCGACATCCAAGTAGATGCTTGATGGAACTGGAACGAAATCGTGCATCATAAGATGACGTCGATTGGCAAAACAATTGACGCAAACCTCTACTGGTTTGCTTACAACTAATAAGATCACAAGGAGCCATAGAAAAATCGAACGGGACTGCTAAACAAAAGGGGCGTCGTCTTCCTGCATATTAGACCGCATGTACCTTTGGTTATCCAAGAGAATTAGAAGAACTTGAATGGGACATTTTGATACTTTCGCCTTATAACCAAGATCTTGGAGCAAAGGATTGTTATCTGAAAGAGTCCTCGCGGAACTCCTGCGATGGTATATATTTAATTTCGAAAGAGGGATCACATGTTACCATTTTCGAAATTATCCGGTGATGGGATCACAGTGCTAGCAGAAAAATGTAGAAGGTCATCGATCAAAATAGCGTATATCTAATATAGTAATACTGCTTGAAAGTATTTTAATTAATTTTGGCTTATAAAATCTTCATCGATTGTTTTCACTTTTTACTCTGAAGGCTGACAGATTAAGACTGCCCTGGTTGAGGAACGGGCCCGTCCATTTAACCTTGGCCTTTGGTATCTGTACTAAAATCAAGGCGATCCATCTCAAGTGCTAAAACTACGGTTAATAGTGGGGAAAAAAAAAGCTTTTATCCGATTCATTATTCTACTATTATATTAGTAGTTTCAATTCTAGTAAGAAGTAACAATAGTTCCATTGTTTCGGGTGTAGCGTGCACTATTTCTAGCATTTATGTAGTAAGCAAAAGATGCAGTAGTTAGCTTGCAAGATACTGGCAAGAATTTGCAGTTTAAGTAAGTATATACATTTCATGATAAAATATTTGCACTATGGAAAAACAAATTACATGTTAGACAGTAACGAAGGTTGCGAACAGAAACAAGCGACATACTGTTATTATGTACATGACAAATATATATGAGATTGTTTACTATTTAATGGGAGTGAACACTTGCAGTGATGTAACTAATACTTTGCAAAAGCATAAGTGCAAATATCGATTATAAATCTATCTGTATATGCGAATTAGTATATGGGTCATGTCTTCTAAGATAAAAAAAAATATCTGCTTAAATTACTGCCGAGATCCAAATGCGGTTAGGTGCCAATATGGCAGAAACATAATTGTGTCGTGCTCTACAAACATTAGCTATCTACTTGAAAATCAGACGAAAAGCCAAACTGGATTCAGTTTCCAGGCAGTCGTAGAATTTACACTTTACAACTGTACTAGTCGATCAGTGTATAAATAAACATTTGTTCATCATTTTTGTAGCGGTGTTTATCATGTTGTAGTTATGGCACAACTTGATGCATTTCGGTGATGAATGAAAAAAAAAGTGTTTGTTGTCGATGGCTGGTCCTTCGCGCTCTCTCGAGCCGCTTGACGTATTATGAGACTAAAGTTTCTTTAGTTGTGCTGCGTGAAAGTTTTACTTATTTAAATAAATTAATTTGCTAAACAAAGAACGGTTATAAGAAGGCTTTCACTTCGAATGGATTTCCAAGCTACTACTATGGGATCCAACTGAATTGGTTTTTCAGTACAAGGTTAATGGCTCCGCGCAGAAATCCAAATCGATTTAGATGGGAAATATTTAGGTAGACTACATTAAAACACCAATGGTGCCAGGATAGATAGGTGAGCTCTCAGAGGCATTTGTTGTATGCTCAAAAAGCAAACGCTGTCGCGTACCTTTGCCAACAGCAGTTTGGTTTTACATTGCTTTTCGCAGATTGAATTAACTGATCTTAATGTTGGGACAAATACATTTAACTAGAAATACCCGTATTATCTGTCACCATTTTGCCTATAGCCATGCCAGTATGCTCCAGACAAATTCATGCTTGTATCCTTGGGTGTGAGAGCTTACCGATCGGGAATTCATGATTCAAACTTTACTATGATATCCACGAGTTGGGTGTTTGAACAAGTGATGTCTTGTAATAAAAAATAACCAACTATTGTTTTGCGGGAGGACGATTCATACTTTTGCTTTTTTTCTTCAATATTATTTAATTAACGTACGCTGCAAAATGAAGAGTTTTCTCTTTCGAAATCAAATAAAGCGAGCAACTTTTAATATTTTAAAAATTAATGTCTTTCTCCATGTAGCTTGGTTTTGGCAACACGAACACGCTGAAGAGGGGAGCCAGTCATATAAACTAGGTAGATCCGAGTTAAAATGATGATCTACAGCAAAAGAATAATATATCTAAGTATTTCTCGTTATGAAATGTAGCCATAAATGCAATACGCTTCTAACGGAACAAAGTCGTACAACCAAGAGAAAACTCTTCTTCATTGGTGAAGTCGAATTAGGTTAAATGCGCGGACGTGCAACCATGTGGGGGCCCTCCTTTCAATACTTAGTCTCCTTCTAGAATATGAACTTCTCAATTTATCTATCTGTCCATTTCTTGTATATATATATATATATATATATTGTCCTAGAATTGAATTTTCAGTGTTTACTGAGCTTAACTTATACTGGGGAAAGCAGAGCCCATGGAACCGTATGAAACTGCCAAAGGTCATCCAACATTTTTGACAGCGCGCGACTGTGAAATTCGCACAAAAATTAATGTCGAATATTTTTTTCGCTCAATGGGATTCTGCTGCTCGTGAATTACCTTGCCGATACGATAATTTACCCCTAACATCCTGCACCATGCTACATTCATATATATGAGCCCGAGGTTTGTCGAAGAGACCGTCACGATGTAATGACATCAAGCACATATTTCTTGAACTAATAAAGAATAGTATGCACAGATGGCTATATTGACCCGTTCATCCCTCATGACGCTTACTTAGCAACTGTGCTACAATTTCAATTACTATTACTATAAAAATTCCTTCGAGACTCCTTTGTTGATCATTTATTACATTGCTAGACCTTTGTGCAAAATCGTCATTGAAAATTGTTTATCTTATTCTGAAATAAGAACGAAAGCGCAAACACTTAAACTTTGAACCGCATTAAACAATAAATGGAAGGTTCCTCAGGTTAATGGCGGTACTTACTTTTTTCGTTATCAAACGGGACAAAATAATTTTACTTGTAGGGTTGATCGGCGATTATCCACTTTCTGTTATGAGTTTCTGTTCTGGGAAAGACGTAAACATTTAAGGTTGTTAGAGAAGATAGCTCTATTATAAAACATTTATATGTAGCTTTATCGAAGGTATTTCTACACTGTATACTGACGCAGCCCTACAATGTCGTATCTTTTACGGCTCGGCGCATTTATTATCGCGTGTTAAAAGCTCGCTTCCAAAGTCAAACTACTGTCGGAACGACCTTGGTTTTCTCAATGCGATATACCTTTTATTAACATGCGGTGCGTTATTCTTAAAGTTCTAACTAGCTAGTTAAGTTTATTACGACTATGTTTGGACGAGTCGAAGACAGATATATATGTGTATACATATAACACAACCAGACATGTCGTATGGATGCTAGAGAATATCCAGGTTAAGCAGTACATTGAAATCGAATGACTTTTATGTACGAATACCTGTCAGCGCAGTAAAGATTGCTCATAATAATAGCTTGAACTGATACGAATAATTCTATAAAACCAACAGCTATTGAGGTAACCCAAAAAAAAAAATGGCCATAACCGTAATCGTTCACAAGTGAGCCGATGCGTTAAGGGAAAGGACAGTTACGCATGTCCTGGAATGGTCTCCATTACAGGGTCCTTCATGGAGGAAAATTCCTTTCAAGAAACATTGGGTATCGAAACAGCAGGAAAAAAATTGATAAACAGATGATCAAACTCATACGATAAGATCGCATATTTTATGAATTAATAGCTATTTAGTGGAAACGACATTCCGCATTTACTATGAGCTAGGCACTAAATAAGCAAACCTGATGACACTGTTGAAGTGACTTTGCACCGCCCGGGCATCTCTCAGCTTTAATGCTCTTCAACGACGTTCAACGCGGTTAGATAGTAAGTTCTATATTATAGAATAGCTCGCCGCTCGGAATCAGTATGTTTTATATCATATATTAGTATATTAAACAAATTCAAACAAGGTCGACTTCAAATGCTTCGACCTCGTGCAACTATATCGAAATGTCATTGAAAGATATGATATGATTTGTGAGAGAATTGTGGTCTTGGTGGGATCAAATATATATATTATGAACCACCGACTGTCTATTTTTTGCCTCGGCTAAATTTGAAAAATTTATCGAAAATTCAAGGACTAAGTTTTGTAGCAAAGGGCATGTGTCCAGCAAGCAGTAGCTCCAAACACTTTTGCTGTCTTTGAATGTTCTGGCGGCGGTGCGTACAGGACACTGTTTATCAATAGCAGCTAAAACGTCATTGAAACGTAACGTCAGTCAGTGTTATGCAGTAACAACTAGAAAATTCGGAGGATAAGTCGTCGATTGACCATTATAACTGTATCATTGTAGAAGACAGTTTGACAAAGCTTGTTGGCAAGAACTATTTAATCCAAGTTATAAATCGATCTAGAAAATCGATCGTCTGTAGCTCTGCCGTGACATTCTGTTTCACAAATGCATACGTATAGCGGATGCTGGCGTAAATCTAGATTACCTTTACAATCGGACCGATATTACTTCGAAATTCTTATAGGACACCACCGGTTATAAATAATAATAATAACAGTAATAATAAATTTTATTCCCTATAAACTGACCGAGGCAAGTGCCGAAAAAATCTCTCAGATACCAGACTAAGTTAGCCTGCGCTATGCTAAGTACATCCTGCGTTAATGATTATGAGCGAACATTTCTTGATGACTATACTTAGTGAAACTAGTAATCCACAAAACAATTTTATCTCAAATATTTAACCGCATTGAATTTACTATCATATCAGAAAAGCCCTGTTGAGAATGTACAGAAAGTTCGCATAGAATCCGTAAGCGCATTTGGTATGGTCTTCTTAGTAAACTGAGATTCTTCTGTTAACTTAGTTCACTACG
Organism: Varroa destructor; assembly: GCF_002443255.2. Taxonomy (NCBI): domain Eukaryota; kingdom Metazoa; phylum Arthropoda; class Arachnida; order Mesostigmata; family Varroidae; genus Varroa; species Varroa destructor. The sequence continues at coordinate 24,364,371 of NW_019211459.1, forward strand.
TTAACACCGCAGAATTTCACGCGCTTTTTTCTAGAATGTTTTACGATAAATAGGGCATATGAAAGGTGACGTTTTTGTGTTAGAACACCGTCATCTCTGAATCGAATTTCTAAGCAGCGGACTGAAAATAACTCAAAATTTAAGATTTGCAATTTGAGATCGTTAACTGAGGTTCTCGTAATACTAAAAGTGAGTGGGCATTTAGTTTACGGATTGTGGTTATTTGTGACTGCAAACGATTGTATTTTTTGATTTGTCATCTTTAAAGCTCTAACTTCCATAAATGCTATTATTATCGCCATTATATTATTATAATGCTAGCATTTACGAATGAAAAAATCAGAGTAACTTGAAGTTACTACAATAATAATAGAGTTTTTTTTTCTATTACCAGCAAGATGAATTGTAACGTAGGCACTGACGATGATATTGGTCAACGTCGTATGTAAAAATATGGCGCAGTTATTAACGAATTTTTTTTGCACGGATTTTTATCTCTTATCTAGCCCATTACGTGCATTGAACATCTAATGATAGCATTCGCTGAAAGAAGAAGAACTCTAACCACTAAGCTACTTCCCGCCGCTACGATTGCAGCATCATAGATCACCTTGACTTAGTTCCGATACAGCTTAACTTATTTCAGCAAAATAGCAGACGATAAGGACATACGAAACGGTGGATTCGGTAATGGGTCGGATTTAAGTCTCGCAATATCTATTTCCGGATGATTGAGTCGATCAGCTCGGTTGCATGTATAGTTCTATCATTTAGTGTAGGATGGCAAAGGTAAATCTCACTTGAAGTACGGATTAACAATCATGGGTCCATCGCTTATTTGTGGGGAACCCCAGTCAACTAAGAAGAAGATTTCTTGCCGATTAATGAGTATGTCGCTGACCGAGTTACGATGTGAATAGACAGGGCGTTAAACGGTTAACGTGTCGGCAGTAAATCGAAATATTAGAGCAAACAGCGTGGGTCGCTTTTCAGATAGATCGCTATAAATTGTTTCTTAATTCCTATTGCAAAGTTAGAAAGCCAACCTGTTTTAGCACCTACCTATAATAATATGATGCCTCCATTATTATTATTTATGCACTGATCTGCAGTGTAAACGTTTCATTGATTTTACGAGGACTACCCCGTCGTTGTGTAGTGTCTACCAACATACCGTCGGCTAGTAATTTTCGGTGAGATCGAGCACGTTGGAACGACCTGGTAGCCCGTGATAACTTTATAAAAAGTAAAGTTATATATATTGCCCACCAAACAAACAAATGGGTTAAACACGTTATTTAGTTGATTGAAACGATATACGATAGAGGTGTCGTCTTGAAGCTTTTTGAGTGTATCGGCTCAGATATAAGGAAACACAATGTTTGCAACGAGCACTTGACTAAGTGCATTGGTAAATTTAACGTTATGCTGCAAGCGGTATTAGCGATACCGCACAATGTTTCGATATGTAATAGGAGCTTGGCTAAGATTCGAATAGCCCATATTTGTTTTTACTTTTAGTCGCGGCAACATCTTACTAGAACATACAACCACCCAGAGAGAGCAGACATTCTCGGTGTGGTTTATATTGAAAGATCCAGCGCTCTTACATACAGCGCTCTTAAACAGTCATTTTGTAGCTCTGCTTTTCATGGAACAACCTTTGAGCATTCTAATACCATTATAACTTGTGCATACGCAAATAACTTCTGAGACGTGTTAACTGTGATCACGAGGCGGATTTTGCGCAGTTTGGTATCGTCCATACGGTCCAGCGATCGTTCATAGACCTGAGTGAACTGAAAGTAGAATAGTACGAATAAATTGTTGTCAAAATTTTTTAGAATAGAACTCGAGTAAGTAAGATTTCCAGTACATTAATCACAACTACCTCCAGTCGTCTGTATAGATGCCATGTTTTATTTAAGCTTAATGTCGAATTTGCAAAAACACAAAGGCATTTATAATCAACCAACCAACCAACGCGACGATACATCAGATTAACCTAAACAAGAGGCGATGCCGCGTTTGCTCGTTCACGGCATATAGAAGATCTAGCTACAGTAGGAAAAAAACCGAAATGAATCACTTGATATTATTTCATTCTGTTGTTACTTTTTTTTCATTGCTTAGTTTCAAAATCACGATATATTGTATATTTTTGTTAAAATTTTAATACATTGATTCACCTTGAGAAAAGAATAATATATTTTAAACATTTTGCAAATTTTTTTTCAAAAAGAATTTGCATCTCTGTTATCATTCTGTGGATGCGCCATTAACCTATACAGGCCTAGCTGACGCATTATAATGGCCTTAGCCTCCCGTAATTTTAGGGCAAATTTAAAAAGTTTGAAGAATACTTTATTAGTAGTGGAGCAATGTGGGCATAATCATAACGTGATATGGATTACTCAAGTCATCCGCTTGAAGACGAATGACAAAAAAGCCTTTTTTTCATTATCGACTCAATATTGTCCTATTGATGTAACAGCAGTCATTTCAGTGCACAAGTGCGACAGGCCCTCGTGTGAGCTGTGATCGAAATAAGAATCGCTTACTAAGTGCGCCTTTTAGCTATCGATTCTGTTGTAAGGGGCCGGTCGAATCCTTGGATTCCTAAAGCTCTTAGAGATGTAGGTATTATCATCAGGCGTCTGAAGACTTCAGTCGTATTTCGCGACAATGAGGGCTTTTGTACACGAACATTAGGCCCACCGCTCCCGCGGCGGTACCATTCGCATCGCGCTACATTGCTGATCTTCGCATGAATTCTATCTTCTTCGTTTAGATCGGTAAATGACAGCAACAATTCGGTTGAGAGATAGACTGGCTGTTTAGATGAAACCAAGACTGACCGAACTCTTATTTCATCAAATAGCTTTATATTAATAGTGCGATGGCACCGTGTTTCCCAGAGAGATCAAGAGAATAGAAACAATATGACCCGGGCAAATCATTCATGGCAATATTGGACGTAAAACTCAACAACTTACTTAGACGAAGAAATACATTTAGATAACAATGTGTTTCTTCTTATCCTTATTGCATTATATAGCGAACCTGTGCCCATTTTTTCAGAGTAACTCTTCATATCGTATTCGAACTTTCAGCATCAGCTGAGCTGACGGGCTGACTCCTTTAGCCTTGATAACAATGGACCAGCTGGGTGGCCGGTAGATGATGGCGATCCATGGGTGCTATTGTGGGCATAGTTCTAGAATATTTTAATCGTAAGATGTAATGTGTGAGAAAAACTGATTCAGGGTATAGTTTTTGTATTATCATTAAAGAATATAGACAATTCATATAAAATCCTCGTCTTCATGGCAAATTATCGATATTCTTATTGTAGTAGACTATTACCAGCTCTTATATCTATATTTATGATTTGCCTGCTTTTTGCTTGTTGTTAGCTAAAAAGTACCAAGGAGAAAATCTGCTTGGGGTGTGGATATTATATATCCATTTTGAACAAACTTCAGCAAAAGTTGTCTGCAAACACAAAATACGAGGAACAGTACTTGCTAGAATAATATCAAGTATCTATAGTGTTCTACATTATAAAACAACCCTAACTTATAAAACAATATCCTTCCTGAAGTCAAGTCAAACGACACAGGCGCTTCAACATATCCATTGAACACTGTCAATGTTAAACTCTTCGCTCTCGAAATTGCTGAATCTCTTCAAAGCTATCGCCACGTATAAAACGTGCGTTTATTCCACTTTTCGTTTGTCAAGGTTCCGTTGCTGCGCCGAGGGATATCTCTTAAGCAGCTTAAGTACATAAGTTATATAAAAAATCAAAGGTCTCGATTAGGTAGCCCGCACTTAGCGATAAGCCAGCCTGCAGCTGTCCGGGTCGTGGACATTATTTGTCACACTAATATAGATCAGACAGAGTTTTGGCGGCACAATCATGCGCTTCGCATCGTACGGTTATGATATTATAATGTATTTCTCTGTGTAAGATCTGTTCACATGTTTGTTTATCTGGCGTGTGCATGCAAATATTTAGTGATTGCGGAACTAGTGTTTCGGTTATCGCATTGATTCAGCTCTAAGTAAAGCTATTTCTAGTTATAACTAACACATCTAGGTTAAACGTAACGTACTATGATGCTATCGTCGGATCTTTTGCCAAGTTTACATTGTCAGGTCAAACACGCACCTGACATCATATCAAGCTACTAGTAGGGAAAACGACTCTAACCCATGATTTGCTTCCATTTGTTTTTCCATCAGGTAGCCGAAAGCTATACACCCATCTGAGTAATCCCCGCTCGCTGCGCGGCTTCAGGCACACCACAAAAGCAAGGCTATAGCAGCAAAGTCCCGTCTGTTACGAAAACGATCTTAGAAAGAATCTCTAGCTCTGACTAGACGTCATGGAATCTCTAACCAATTTGACATTTGGCCTGAGCGAGCGCGCGGAGTCATCGCAGAACAACGTCTCGACGACGCCCCATCATGAAGCGCACGACCATCATGATCACGATGACCATACAGCGATATTCCTAGCAAAAATTCTCGCGCCGCTATTGCTTCTATTTTTTACGTTTCTATTCGGGGTGTCGCCGATCGTCATCATTAAGCGTTTCACCCCCGGCGCGCATTCGGGACAAACACACGACAGCAAATTTCTTTCTTTCCTCGTCTGTTTTGGGTAAGTATATCTGTTTGAATTGAGTGTATTTGTTAGAGGATGAACTAATCAATGAGCTTTAGATTATCAAGTGAGACAGCCTATCTCAGGGAAATTTAGCCGACTTTGAAATGATCAAACACTGACTTGTTGTAGGTCATGACTCCTAGCGTTATAGGACTACAAATAACCATTGCAGGGCACTTATAATTTCGGTCAGGGAGCGCTGTACGGGGCGTCAACGCTATTATCAGTTGTAGGTATGCTAACATGATGGATAGTGTTCTGCTATATATCCGATTAAATCGAAACCGACGATACATTGAATAGCTTTCTGTGATAGAATAGACATATATTAATGAAAAATATTCTGACGAGTAAATGAAATTTTTGCGGTAACTGGGTTGTCCGAAATAAGAGATGGGTAGCCTTGGGTTTTAATCAAAGGCACGAAAGTGCTGCCGAGGAGAGTAAATGACAAGATTCGCGTAAGCATCTCCATAGTACTTTTTACACTAGTGATATTAAGATGAGCATTTCAAAGGGTTGTGTGTCTAATACGTATGTCTTTGACCGACAATCAACGGCAGAGTATCGCAGGGTATTAAACCTGTCTCAATACGTAGCGATTTGAGCCCGTTCAAAATAATGCAGGATAGGTTTAAGTCCGAAGATGTAGACAAATAGTATTTTTCATAATCACTATCTATCACACAGCCACAGAGGCTGTATATAGAATGAAGCATGTTTATATTATAGATCGTTGAGACCATTAAGAACAGAATGAGTAGATCAAATCATATATGGAACGCGAATATCTCAAAACAAAAAATCTTCAACTTTCATGAACTCGATGCAACCTATCTATAATACGACTCCAAGTTACTTGACCCTTTTTTCTCGAAATACTGCATAGCGTTGGAAACGGCTTTTTTGCAAATATGAAATGGATTTATTGCAAATATCTATAGTTGCTACCCCTAGGTTATCTTATGTAAATTCATACCAAAAACACCTCTCTTAATAATATACATTATGGTGTTTTCAATGGTAAGAGCGCAAATTTACGACCCTCTTTTTTGCCGGAATAACCCACAAATCACCAGCGGCTGGGGACTCGCAACGACGAATCCACAATGCCAGACGCTGTGGCACTCTGTGTTGAAATCATCTCAACCACACTCTATCATGCGTTGATCTGCGCACGAGCATTTTGATGAAGCAGGAAGAAAGTTACATGGCCCCCGTCATCTGAAAAGCTCTAGCTTCCGCTCATCATTTCCTAACAACTGGCTGATGAGTCCGTTCCGATGAGCAGTTGAATTCAATTGGATGATGCAGCCATATAATGAGTACAGCCAGTCACATAGATAGGCATATCAAAAATGCGATTGTTGTCTGCTATGATTGAAAAATCCCCTAGACGCGATTGTCCCACTGACCAGGTCAGCTAAAATGGCGGAATGCTTCAGCGTTCGCAAACGTCGTATCCAGTATTTACTGCAATACGACGAACTGTTAAGGATGTTGACTTATGCCGATCAGTCTACTCAGCCAGTCTTGTCAACCGAGCGGATTTTGTTGATACGGAATGTAATAAATATTTCTACAGTCGTATTGCAATAGAACGGGAGAGTCAATTGACCATGTCGGACTGCTTCCGCAATTCCTTTTCATTCAGCAAGTGCCCGGGGCAAAAGTCGCTGTTCTGACAGAAGCGATCTTCACTTGTTGCTCACTGAACTGTGGTTTGTATTTGTCAGTGTGTCCACCCACGCTACCGGCGTATCCTTACCTCCGACGTCAGCTGTGCCGTGTGTTTGGCTCCGGGTCGCTGAGCGCTAATGTAAGAAATTCGATTTAATAGAACTGAAAAACATTTTGCAGTCGCGCCGATACCGTGGAGATTACCTGCGTAAATAAATAATATCGCTGTCGAGCCATGGCAGAGTAGCAAAAGCTTTGGCGTTGGATTTGGAAAATTAGCGACGGCCGTACCGGTGGGAGAGTAGTGGTTACTCACGGAATCTCTGACCGATGAAATGCCGTCCTTTGCGCTTGACGCGAAATATGACAGTTACTTATTGACTTGTATAGCGCCTGATACAGTCAGTACCGGTGCTGGTTTGTCCTTTGTTGCTATCGTTTCTGCTAAATATTAGAATATGCTAGAACAATAGGAGGATCACTGCGCCAACATCAATAGACAAGCGTAGGCCGTCTGGTTCAGGCTAGTCGTCATTTACTAGAAGTATTTCTGGCGGGGTTGCTGATGCTGTGCTTGCCGACGGATCTGCTGTTGTTGTTACTTTTGTGGTTATCGTCACTGTAGAAGCCTTAGCGTTCTGCGTCGTCGACTAACGCGATCATCGTCTGGTGCTCGATCGAATAAAACGCTGTAGATTTTGAGTGAGCGCGAACTCTTTTGGTATGTCCTTAACCAACACATACCTTCCCAGCAAATATTTTCCAGAAGCACAATTCATTATGGAATCATCGCATCGAATTCTAGAGCTAATAACAGCTTTAACAGAAGCAACGGTACCAACTGATCGCGCCCAGCTGCACCAGTTGCCGTGACAGCAAAGTCACAGGCGCCGCCGGACCCTGGTAGAAGCTGTGCTGACTGCGGTTGTTTGCGCAAGGAGGCTTGCGACGAATGGACCTAGGTACAGGCAGGACGCTATATACGAACGTATCTCAGCCTTTGTCGTTGTACCAGTAATCATCGTCATTATCTTTGTTTGAAGTAACATTAATTATCCTGTATGTAGAAGCGAAGCTATCGCGGCACCACGTACTCCGTTATATGGGAGTGTTTGCCTATGCCTGTACGAATATATGTCTGGTAATTGATTGTGTCGTGGATGCTGTGTTGTATTAACAGCAGGGCATTGGCAGTGTTGGCTCCTTTAGGTAGCTGACGCTGGATAATGTGACGGCACTGAAAATCGTTTATTCGCAGCTCAGAAACCTGCCATTACAAGAGCCTCCCAAAAAAAATAACAAATATAAATCAGCGTTCGTTAGAATATGTCAAAGTCACTATCAACAAACGCAACAATAATAGTGCCCTTAACCACGGACGCAGTAACAGCGACAACAACAAAATCGCTATGTTAGAGGGTGTTGTACTTTGTCGGCTCATGATAATTACGATTGCTTATAGAATAATTATGACAGTGGTTACTATCGTCAATAATGGAAGTAATTGTACCTAATTCACTGTTTAAGCACACGTCGGCAGGATGCTACGGGGTGTTGCTAGACAGCGTCTCTTTGAAGCGAAATTCAGTAGTGAGCCGGTATATGATGATGTAAGAGCAGTTTCTTACGGTGGAAGCTAATGTTTTTCATCGAGGTTTGTGGTTACCTCCAATCGAAACATGCCAGATCATCCTTGAAATGATAGCGGTCATGGCGGTAAACTACAACGCTAAAGTAGCTCATAAACCAAAAAAAAAAGGTTATTCTTTAGATAATTTGATTAGTACCACTATGCGAGCGAACCACAGTTTATTTGTAGGTATAGCGCTTGCGATTATAATTGCACTAATAGTAAAAACATGATGATAATAGATCAACAATATTCTAATTGTAAATAGGATCCATCACATGGTAGGTACCAGCTATTCATAAGGTTTTTACATCTCTCGCTCAGATATATATATATATATATAAATATATATGTATAGAGAGAGAGAGAGGAGGAGGAGGAGGAGGAGGAGGAACCCTATTAGATATTTTGACTGGCCGATTTTCTCAAACATAAATAAAAGGAGAATAGAATTGCGCAGTCCACAGAAATCAGCATACTGAGACTGGTCTTATCTGTGTCGATTTTAAGGTAACTCTATTTGCTTCTCACTACCCTCTTATGCCTATGAGTGACCATGGTAAACCACAAGCTAAGAATAACGTTAACTGACAAGTAATCATAATACGTGGCGGTTCATTAGTTGTGCCAACATAGGGCTGTAGCAGATATGGCTTCTTTTACTGTGTATCCGACGTCCAAGTTGAGTCAGGGCCATGCCCCGCAGAACTGCATAGAAATCAAAGACTCTGTCATGTATCTCGCCGTTTACTATTGCTAGACTACATTATTTTTAATTTATGACACGAAGCATATTTACGTTATGTAAGAGGATTGAAGTGTGCGAGTCGTCTATGCAAATTTTACTTCTTCTTCTGCTCACGGGCGGTTCACTCCACGAAACCGCGCATATTCAAAAAGCGTATCTTCTCGTTCATTTGCAGGGAATGAATCTCAACGGTACTTTCTTTACTTGTTGGTTCAGCTTAATTAGTCGAAGGGCAGAAAGCGAACACTGCGGTATCCCATCCAAATGTACAAGAATTAAATGGGCATTTTTATTATACACTGTCTTCTGTCTCTGGTGAATTTTCTTCATATTAATTTAATGAAGACAATAAAATTCAAAGAAAATTAAAAAAGCTACGAAAAGGGTTTTTTTTTGTACGAAGTTTGTGAATTTTATCATCAAAAGACTCCAGGGACAGCTCTCCAATAGCAGGTAGATATTGCCTGTGCTGGAAACTAGTTTAAAAACGAAGGCAGGTACTTTTTGATTAGATTCGTAGAAAAATAGTTATCGAATAAGTGACCTTTTTCGAACATTGCCTACAATATGAGACATGCCATTTGTCTGTTATCGATGTTTGAAGTTATGTCGGATGTTCACGAACTTCAATTTATACAGATAATACTATCACCTATCCTACAATATAATTATGATACTTTTGTCTCATATCATGTGTTTACCTCCTATTCACTGGAAAACATCATTATGGTTTATATAATCAATTGTATCAAAGTAATAAAAAATTTCCACAAATTATCGAATACTATTTCACAAGCCTTACGTGGGTGTCCATCGAAATTCGCGCGTTTTCATTCAGGCAAAGAAGGCGTCGCTTTCAGTTTCGTTCTTCTGTCGTGTGGACTGCACCTATGCCGGCTAGGGGCATTAGAAAAACCAATATCTTTACCATCAACGTATTGATAATGATGAATGACTGTCTAGTTTCATGAAACCACATATCCGTCACTTACGTAAAAATTGATTTGTCACGAAATGCTTAACTGACCAACCCTTCAGTGAAAAGTGTTGAAGGGAAAAAGCGTACCGACTAATGCTCATAGTCCATATCGCTTGCAATATAGGCCACGTTTGGTTCTACACCGCATAGGGCAAACACGCGACTCTAGAGCTGTTTCCACAGAATGAATTATTGTTCCGTTCGATTCGACCACTTCACCAAAACCTAGATCGGTTCCCATATGCTGGTTGTAAAAATCGCTCGCGCAGGGCAAATCGCACAGGGTAAACCGTCGCTGCCACACGATTGTGGCACCTTTTTTTTATCTTCTTTGTACGTTTTTTTTTTGTATTTGACCTCACGTTGCTTTTGCCAGTCACATAGAAGTGTCGTCGTTTTGTTGCCTCGTAGAAAAATAATTCCTGCCGTCTACGCAGATGTCTAAGCATGTACTTGGAGTTACCTTCTATTTGTTAGTAGAGTTATATAGATATACAAGCATATAGCAAAATGACATGATACGAAAAGGAAACAATATAGCCGGTGTGCAGAGAACAAACTGCTGTTGCTTTTTGATGTTTTCTAAATATTAGATGCTTTTTTGCGGAGCCCGAACAACAGCTTGAACTTGAGAGAATCGCCAACATTGAGTTTCTTTTGTTGCGCTCTGTTGGATTCAATAGCTAGTATTATTTACAACGGCCTTTTTGAGTTCGGATATGGCTAAGTGACACGTGTGGGACGTGCTTGTATGCGGATTTCCTAACGATATAGGTAAACGAAAAGCACGCTGATCTCTGAGCAATATCAGTTCATCCGCTCGGTAGGAGATACAGACGGTTGGGTCGGAAAGACCCCTGGACATGGAAATAATAACTGAAGACATTACTACTCGTTGAAGTAACGAGTTATCGATATCAGAAGCCTTACGAATAGATAGAATGTGCAAATCACTAGCGAACAACGTGGCTTGATAGTTTTTCTAAAGCATGTTAATGTCTGAGTATACAGTCATCGGTTTTTGTAAGTCACCTTCACTACCGCTACATCTGAGTGGTCTTTTCAGTCATTCTTCAATCGATTGCGAGTAAATGTTTACTGCCCCTATTTACCATCGCCACTATCACCGGCACCACAAGACAAAGGCTATAGTTCAGTGCTAAATCCTCTATTTTTTCTATTACCGCGGCCGTTCCAGCTTTTTCTGCTGTCGTCACCATCATCAATTCCATACATGTTCTTTGCTAGAGTTGCACCGCCGAGATTGATCCACGCCGCAGTCCTTAAGGCCCTATAGCGCTCGTGCGCGTAGTTATATTTGGCCGGTTTGTCTCAGAAGTCGGTGCATCTTATCGGAGCAAGGATACATGAAATCCCCTATTTTCAAGCCATCTTTCAGTTTGCCACCTCTCCCTGGCCCACGCTGTTAGCCTGCACTGAAAAATGAGCAGAATTCCATTAAACTACCAGTATAGTCACAGAATAAACAGTCAAATATCTGGTAGGCCACATGTGCATAGGTAGAGGACTCTAAGACTTGTCTCGCTTGATTGCCGCCATTGAGATCAAATCGCAGCGGTTGGTTAACATAGATGTAAGTAACTGAGTAGCTGAGTTCAGATTTGAAATAGTTCTTCTCTCGACAAATCAAAAGCTCTAGGCGTCATTGCCTGGAATAAGTGGCGTGCTTATTTTCAAAAGTGCAGCTAGTTCGTCTTGCGGGTGGCGTGTTCAAAAAATCGGTAGATAAATATAACGAAAACACATAGGATACTAGTTGTTTTCATAATCACGATTACTATTCGAACTTGCATTTATAGAGTTCGTCAGTTGTGCGATGTAGGTGATACTGTTTGCCTAACGGGAATTGTTAAAAAAAAGAGGGGAAAAAGCCATAGCGCATTCAATATGCAGGTAATTGTCTTTTTCATTCGCACTCCATTTGGAAGTAGCACTAAAGTGCGGTACTTTTAGTACCGCGCTAGTTTGTATAAGTACTTGAATTTCTAGGTACTTTTATACTGGTTGGATGAAAATTAGGAGCAATCGGAGGATCAATGGTACTTGTCGGAAATAGTAGAACAGAAAATTACGAACAATAAGATAGCTTCTGCAATTAACGTAGGCGTAAAGCTGTCACGTATACATACATATACGTGATATTAAATGGAGGATGACATACCAAAGTTTTGTCTGCTTTTGTTTGTCTTGCTTTTCCGTAAGCGAGTTCAGCTATATCGTTCTACCAGTTCTAAAGGGCTTTCCCTACTCTCGTTAGTATGCGCTCATTGACTCAAATTTAGCGAATATCTCACTGCAATTTCATGGTATAACCATTAAATTACAATCGTACTAATTGAGATCAGTGTGGTGTTGATACAAAATGCATATAACCTCTATCTCAGCTTGATTTTCCTATTGCCTGAAAAGCGGTTCCACTCAGGATGATCGAAGATACATTTTGTGTAGGTCAGCTACAATCTGAGAACGGTAGCCAGAAGGTGCGCTTCAGATAGCAGCGGTGTAACTGCACCGTCGTAACCGATGCATGAAAGGTCTGGTTTTCAAATCTGTCTCTATTATCGATCACTTCGATAGATTGCTCTCTGAGGTGCATCCCTTGATTCCTCTAGCAAATTAGATTTCCAAGTCAGATTGAAATATACTGCATGGTATCTTGTATGCTGTCTATTCACTGGCGAGCATAAGCCTGCGCAAAGCTAACATTAATCGACATGCTCTGTATTTCAGTGTGTAAGTACATATCATATATACTACATGATGACTCTGTCAGCGTTTGTAGATGCTTGTTTCTGAGAGGACCCATCTACTTTGATTAGATCTTGATAGTTTTAACCAATGCCTTTTGCGCAGTCCAAGGCTTTCACTTTCCTCATCGCGTATGTAAGATAGAAGTAGCTTACGAACCAAAAGCATGATAGTATAGATGGCCTAATCGTCATGATCTGCTCTTCACGAGAAAAACGGGAGACAGCGGCTCTATCGTTGCTACAACTGTTCTCGTCGTTCGAAGTTTGCTAGAACATATGTAGACACGGTAGAGAGAGTAAATCAAACCGGAGGCCTAGCGATCTTGCGATACGTCGGTAAGGCAAGAGAAAAGCAAATGAGGAGCCTACGCGTTGCGTTCTTAACCCTCTTACAACAAACTGCCCATTGACCAGCGTCTCACAAACTGAGATAAACCCTCGAGTTTGAGACAAGTCCCGCCTCTGCTGTGGAGCTTGTTGACACTAGTTACGGTTAGAAAGTTGAGCTCTGACACATATATAGATACGCCAGTCTGAGAACGTTTACTATTGGCTACACTGGGTTATTAAGGGAGATCTTCGTCTAAGCCGTCCATCTACTATGCAGCCAGGCAGGCGCAACTGACTTGATCTAAAGGCAACCCGAAATCTTCGCGAAAAACCTTGTCTCCGGCACTCTGTGGCTTGAAAACGCGCTGTTACATGTGGTCGAAGGTTGTCAAATGGATTTCAGAATAAGAGAAAACGGCCTTCTAAATTCTGTATTTTGAGATATTTTCATTGGAGTGTTTTCTGTATTACCTCAGATGACACGAATGAGAAGTTCAGACGCATGAGTGCGAAAAATGATTTGTTAAACATCGAGAAAACGGGCTCTTTGAGAACAGCGTCAATTTGTTTAGTGAGCTCAGTGCCCAGTAAATGCTTTGTTCTCGCTTTAACTTTACTACTCAGTCTAGTCTGTATATATATATATATAGAAATGGACGTAATAGAGTGACGCCTAACTGTTTTAGTATATAACTGTAATACATTTTACACCTTTCCTTTTGGCGATATGGCAATAACAGTAACTAACTAAGTACCGCAAACGGCTGAAGAGTAAAACTATCGAGATAAAAGTCAGAACTAGAAACGATATTTTAACAAAAGTCACAGCAATACGTGAACGGTGTTTTTTCATTACGACTATTGCATGTACACAAAAAATGAATGTTGTGCCTAGGTGTCATTTTGTAACCCCTTACCTAACTTAGCCTCAATGAAGCGCGATTTAATTTAAAAAAAAAAATGCTTTACAAATGGGTTACGACTACCTGCCCGATAACAAAAATTACATGGTAGAGATAAGTTAGTTAGTTAATAACCCCACATTGCTGGTAAAATAAAACCTATGGCGCACATGGGCCATAATCTACAAGTGGGCTTAAATGATTAACCATACATTGATTTATTTATATCCTCTTCAAATGCAGTTTGGTAAAAGTATCTCTACCTGCCGTATTTTCCGTTAATTTTTGTTGGTGAAGATCAATGTGCAAGTTCGCACAAAAGAGATGTACTCTGGAAGGAAGAAATACCATTCCTGGCCATTTGGCAGAAGCCTGTCAGACTAATCCCGCTAGCGGTGAACTTAACTGATAATACCGATAACCAGGCTTAAGCTAAGCACCTCACATTTCGCGGAATAGAAGTGATTTTGATTATGTTATTCTGCCTTTATGGATTCCACTTGTTGTTTGTGTTCGATCGAATTTTCCTATCTGCAAAACTCGAAAGATAACAGGTCGAAAAATGTACTAGACAAGGATAATTTTGCATCTAAGTAGGCTCAAAGGGTAATTCCTTTGTCTAAGTTATAATTTGCTAGGCGGTTCGATTGAAGCGCTGACGGTTCATAACACACGACGTATATATAAATAGACGTAGTTTATCGCAGATAAAAATGGCGAAGTGCCACAAATTCTTGTAACGTGATAATTACTTCGATATTTTTGCTCTTCCTTTGGCGTTTCCGTACTCGGGTCTCTGCTTCGTTTGTTCTTGCTCTTCCAGCCTATTATAGTGTAGCTAATTGCTCTGTGCTAGATGCGATCGTACATTAGGGCTAATTAAGAGCACAATTATACCGTACCGTCGTTGGTTTGCCAACGATGTGCCAGTAAAGGTGTTGTTACTTTACTGCAAAATTGAATATTCGCGTAATAGATGTGTTTACAACTTTTCTCAAAGGCTCGACCGTAAACGCTGTTATTTTCACTGCAACAGTGAATTTTTTCTTGCCGTGCTAACTTATTAAAACGTTATTTGAATAACTTATTTTACTCGAATGATATCAATATCTGTGGTAAATTTTTTAGTGGTAGATGTTTACTAGCCTCGACCAAAACAGCTTTACTGTGACGGTTCATGTCCGTAAGCTCTTCAAACGCCCGCTTAGTTAAAAGATCCGAAAAAGCCGCTTATCACCTGAAAAGATTATGCTGTTTGTCACAGAATTTTAGCGCTTGGAAAAGGACGGATTATGTAGATACAGGCCACCAGCAAGAGTCATTTGAATAGGTATTGATTACTGTTGTTTTTCTTGTTATCAAGTCAGCTCACGTAAGCCCTATCTTGCATAATTATAATCCAGGATCTTGGATATGCTGGTGTTAATTTTGCCAGGTTAGCGATGTAGCCGTATAGGGCAAATTAGCCTTCGAAAGCAGAACGATTCGGACATAGGCAAGAGCGTGCCTTTACGGGCGAAGTTGAAAACTGAAGTATTATATCAGGATGTTTAGGCTATAGATAAGAAAGTGTATCGTTAGACATTCAAAGCACAACGTTTCAGCCTAACAAAGCTCAAGCACCATAGTTCCTTCAGATAAAAACTGCAATAACTGATTTCGACGTCGAAATGGTTGACGAGGACCATTTGATTGGGGGTGATAGAGAGAGCGGGAGTGGGAAAGTGCTTCTGAACGAAATTGTCGTGTGAGAATTTGCCTCCTATGTAGCAATATGGTGTTTCATTCTCTAACTAGGTATGCGAGATCTGTAAGTTGATTTTAGAAAAGGATAACGCAACTGCAGCCCGCCTGGCAAACTAAGTTCCACTAGGCTCAGCTTTAATAATATAGTTTATCAACAAGAACGAATTGATGAAACGCAAAATATAGCGCGTTCATCAAGCTCTACCAGTACGTTATATCAATTACTTTTATGTGTCAGATACCAGACAAAAGTTGACGAAGGGCCGGCGACAAAATGCCTAGGTTTATTGGTAAACTGCGAGTCCGTTGCAACCGGATCAACCGCTTACCAAATTTCCATCATACGCATAAAAACATCCACTTGGTATTAGGCACCTATATCAGTCAACTAGCGTGTCCGCAACCGGTTCTAGTCCATAAAATTGAAAGGCACCATTTGTTCATATGAGCTACGGCATCATATCATAATGTGACGTATCATAACATTCGATGTACGATATTTTTCCGCAATCCGTATCATATTCGGTACAGTGTCTACCGATTTCTCAGCGCGCACGCCACAATAATTTGTGCCCCAGATCCGGGTCGTTTGGTCGGTTTTGGGGTGTCGCAGTCCACAAAGGTCAAGTAACGATGGCTTTTATTAGGCAACCAACCGCCACAGCTAATTTTCACATCGTAAATACGCCTGACGTCGATATATATGGCGATCATGTGTGTGTGTGTCATCCACAGAATAAACGTTGTTGCATTTTCGAACAGGCGTTAGAGTTTACGGTAGCAGTGGCAGCGCCATCGATACAGGCCACATTCAACCGCTACTAAATAAATTTCATTCATCGTGAACTGAGCAACAGAACTATGTAGTCGCGGAGCCGGCACATTAAGCGCTTGTTTTTGCCTGTTGGAGGCACTCCTTTTGTTTTCTGCATTTGGAAAAAGATTTTGACGTTCCGACAGCTTCATTCGCTGGTTAGTCGTCTGCTGCTCGGTACCGATCCAAAAGTCGTATGAAAGAGACTTAAGTTTCGGTTTGTTGTCTCCGCTTCTTGTTGGCCCTCACCAGTGGTGTCAGAGATGATGGTTCCTTTTTGGCGACTGATGCAGCCTTGCCGCTCTGGCTTAACCAATTCATCCGATGACGGGCCCGCCAACCGGCGGATGAGTGTCGGGGCATGGGCATTCAAGGGCAGGCATTCTTTGCGAGGCCTTTTCGCTGGCTTTCTGCTTCTAGCATTGACTTTGAACGTGTGGCTAGTAAATATTACCATAGCAAGTATCTATGTGTTGTATGCATGGATGTGTCGTAGTGTGCGAATGAATATGTATTTGGCGTTGATGTTTTTGTTTGTAGAAAGCTCAGGGATGGGGCTCCCACGAAGGAGCATTTTTTCTTTGCTCAGACTTGAATAATAGGCAGGCTAGCACTTATCTACAGGAGATTGGAAAACTTAAATGGATTAAATATGCAGCTGGACGAAGGAAGGTAGGACACTGCGGACCGGGTATGAAATGGAAATTTATTCTTTTCCTGTTCGACATGGAAAACGTTCGGCCGATCCTGGCTCAGCAGACGTTTCATATGAACTGAGCGTCGTATACAGTTTTGCACGAGCACCGTAAATCAACAACAGCGCCTCGCTACTGTGATACGGAACCGAGTAGCTCGATTAGCAGAAATTATGTGTTACAATATAAATGGGCAGCGACATATTACCGTTGACAACTATTGATTTGCCCCTAAAAAGACCGTCGGTGTCAAAGAGCGTTGGACCACTCTCGAGATGGATGCAGAGGTGTAAATGAAGCATTTTTAGCGACGCTCACTCAAATGTATCCAGTTACTGTCCTGACACACAAGTTTTAAAGTGAGTGGAACTGTTACGCTTCGCTGTAATGTAATAGTAACAACACGTTTTGGATACCCTGCGGGCGTATTCGCAATTACTGTTTTGTGAACGACCCATTTAGTGGGTCGTATCTTTTCGCCCAATTAATTCCTGTGAGCATAAATATCATGCTTGCGTTTCATTAAGTTTACTATTGCCATCTCTATAATTCTACGCTCGACAGATCGAGCTCTTTTTTTGGCGCTAATGACTTGCGTATTACATCGTACTTCGATTTACATTTAACAAAAAGAAAATAGAAGTCTATTAGTAAATAGAAGGTAACCCGGGAATATATTTACTGCATCTGTGACGCGATGCGTAATAACTAGAGCCGCGGGGATCACTCTAGACAGACACTGCTTTACAAAGAGCGCATCCTAGGCTCTTATAATCAATAATTGATATGAGAAAAAAAAACAGGAAATAAACTAATAATGTCATATTTAATCCCATGATCTGCTCGTTCGCGCCTGCTATACGTATCGTTGTATAGTAACAAGAGCTCCAGTAGAGGATTGAGCAATTGAAAACAGTCTTTTCACACTGACCGAACATTTGTCCAGAGGTGGGATTATCATTTATATAACAAGAACTTTACAGTTCATTTAAAGCAACAACTGCTCGCTTCACGTTCTAATTTCTACACGTAGGGCTCAGCTGTGAATTATCTAATAACTCACTGTAGATCGTCACATATATAAATATATATATGATTCGATTACCTGCTGTAATTACTCGGTAAACAGGATAACTTGACAGGATGATACCTATTTATTACTACGTTGGTGGAGCAACCAGTTATACGACTTAACCACCCGACCCAGATAAGGACAAATCTTTCTTGAAGTCAACAATCTGTTGCATATATCATCTTTTCATATCGGTATAACAAAGTTACATAGTTTTCCCGGAATAACATAATGGAAGCTGATACGCAGGCAAATCCGTTTATGATCATTTGTCACGACTATGAAAATGACTGAGGAAATGGGAAACGTCTTTATTTTTGAATTTTAACAACTGAATTGTAGGATTTAAGGTACACGCGCATGAAGTGCTCGGTACTATTATGGTCATATGAGTGACGTGCAGTACAAGTCCCATCTAATAAATCAAAATTTTCCATATATTGATAGAGTCACCAGGTATCGCTTGACCTACTCTACTAATTATCGGCTCCAGGATCGAAATATGGCCCCGTCATCTTGTCAGACATTATCAGACGTCATTACGGCTGTATTAAGCACTTCCACCAATATTAATCATGCCTAAAGGAAGTGATCAGCCTGCGTCCATTCGTATCCGGGTTCACTACCAACCGGAACAACAGTTTACTAGTAAAATTAATATTCAATACCAGTACCATAGCGATACGGTTTGTAAAAACAAGGGTAATATAGAGATGCGGATTGTTGCCTATAACCATATGTCTAATTGAGGTGACACAGAATCCATTTTCACTAATTGTTTTGTATCTATCACCTTACACATTTCTATTTGTAATGATGATCAACTTCCAAGAAGCTGAAAGGACCGAATGAATCGCAGCTGGATTCGAGGCCAGCTGTTATAAATTTTTTATTGTAACATTTGCTTACATTGTCAGCGAGTGTACAGCCGAATGTATCAAGGACGTTCGTTCTTAGTAGTTTTCACTAAACTATTCCAACGAATGAGTAATTACCCTTAGAGTTAAACTCTCCCCGACAGCCCTGAACAGTCTCACCTCACAGGGAAACCTCTTGCATACATCCGAAGGTCTCGGATCATGGGATCGTAGTTTTCGTTACAGATCTTTTAGCCAACGAATACGTTCCGACGACCACTAAGCAGGCAAATATCGAGTTCGTAAAGAGATGTCGTGGCTACCGTTAAACGCGCTGAACCATCAGCGCCGCAGAGGACATCGCTCTCGTTGGCACAACGAGCCGATATTACCCATGGAAACCATCGAGTCCTTCTTTTTTTCTTCGAGTTTTTATTGCATCATATATATATATATATATATATATATATATATATATATATATATATAGAGAGAGAGAGAGAGAGAGAGACGTCAATTTATTTTAAGGAAAACAGGTGTCATTCAAAAATTGTCACCCGATTCAGGGACAGACAGATCGTTGTTACTGACCAACTGCTATCTGTATTAGCAGCGACGCTTGTTGAGACTTCCACCTACCTGACACCGTTTCGTCCAGCTGTTATCACCTACGTATGATTGACGATCGGCAGTGTATCTGTGTATAGCAGTGTACATACAGATACAGTGATGTAGTATCGATGAGCTGTTCTGATTTGCAGGCTCGTCCTTTGTTCGTTTATATTTACGACCATAGCAATTTGCGTTTCGAAACCTTTGCTTAGCTAAAAATTCGATTCGACGAGCATTAAAACCAAAATGTAAGCACAGAGAACGTGAAATGAAAAATTAAAACGAGTCTGTTGCGTAATAGAAGTATTTAACGGGGTCCAATCCAGATGCTATGCCACTGTACAACGCTCAAAAATATACTTGAATTTTACGCGTTTGCCATATGATAATCGAAGCTGTCTAGCTTCGATACATATCGAAGCAATCTAGAAATGATCATCACGACTTGCACAATAGTACATATGTATCTGTGTTAGGATATCGAATCAAGAACAGAATCCGTACACTTTTCATCGCTTTGGTGTTAATGGCTAGGGATTGAGGTCGCGAACGACGCGCGTTGAATACAAGTCGACTCAGCTATGACCATAAACTGGTTAATCAAAGCAAAAACTCCCTAATTTAAAAATTCTCTAGGCCTCAAGAAAAATGGTCCAATTTACGCTTTGATTGTTACCCTATAGAGCGAGTCGTTACGACACATTCACCACAAAGTCGCTGTCGCCTTTCGCCCATTGCCGGTCCCGAAAATACTTAAAATGACAAAAATGTCATTTGTGTATTGTTACAGCTTCTGGATTGATAATAACAATAGGTCATGCGCCTTTATATGCCGTAACTCGTCGTGTACATAACTATAACAATCGTCACTCGTTGTCCGCGTGATCTGGCCACTAATTTTTATTGAATTGTGGCGCTGTTGTATATTCCAACGTAAACTATGGCTAAGGTTTTCTGTCGTTAAAGCGGCCGTTCTTGGGGCGCTGCTGTATATTCCAACGTAAACTATGGCTAAGGTTTTCTGTCGTTAAAGCGGCCGTTCTTGTGGCGCTGCTGTATATTCCAACGTAAACTATGGCTAAGGTTTTCTGTCGTTAAAGCGGCCGTTCTTGTGGCGCTGCTGTATATTCCAATGTAAACTATGGCTAAGGTTTTCTGTCGTTAAAGCAGCCGTTCTTGTGGCTGCTGTTGTTATCGTAAACGGGGCTCGTGACGGCGATTACGACGCGGAGATATGTCTTGATAGTATCAATTGAAAATGCCGTTTTATATCGACTTTTGTTGTAGATCCTCTATGATAGACGATATTATAATTATTGACATTGAAAATATCTGTTTGTTTTTCATGATTATTGAAATTGTTTTTTGGCCTTTTTGCCAGATGGCACAGTAATATATAACGTGCAATATATGTTTATCCAGTTAGAAAATAATCTGCTTTGTAATTCCACAAGGTTCAAGAGACGAAGAGCTGCAGGTTAGACAGTTGGTTGCCTGGTAGATTCATATTGCTGGGCTGGCAAACTAGATTACATAGACACGAACACGTAATTACCGTTTTCTTCATACAGTTATCATTACTTTATTAACAGTTACGCAATAATCACGATACATTTGCTGATGAACTTCTGTTAGCGTAACAGCCATGCGTATTTTCATCTGTTTGATTATGTTATGATTCCAGGGGCGGGGTACTATTTGCGACAGCGTTCCTGCACGTCATACCTGAAGTTCGTGTCGGATTTGTTGCCTATGATTTCGAAATTCCTATCACTGAACTCGTCGTTTGCCTCGGTTTTCTGGCGGTCTATTTTGTCGAAGAGGTTTGTATCAAATTTTGACAACTGTTATATATAAATGTACATGCAGCTAGAATATAACGAGACGTCTGCTTAGAACAGCTTTTACCTTGTGTATGAGCTCTCTATCTCTGCCTTAATAAATCTGCGAATTATATTTATTATCCGTATTCTAACTGTAGCAGTTGGAGAACATGCATGTTATACCTTTTAGCACGTGTCGTGAGTTATCAACCATAGATAGGACAAATGTTGTATGATGTAGATAATTCGTGACTGGCGTCTGTATGGTATAAGAATTACCTATAGAAATACACATGTAATAAAAACAGACAGCTTAGACTTCTGGAATACGCCGTGTAGACAGAAGCGTATCCATATAAATTAACTACAGGTACATGTATATAGATTTTGAACACCTATTTAGTACAGATAGACGTGCGAACTTTGAATTTGTTATGACATTCGGTGTCTGTTGACAAGTTAAAGTTAGTCGGTGCCCCTGTGCCTCAAACTGAAGTAATCGTAGTGTGAGAATGTTGTTATGTTCTGTATGTATTCGTAATAAATTAAAGAACTTAACTACTGTTCACAGAACACGAACCGTGAAAGCGCGATCTGCCGATCGAAATTTTCAGACGACGAATGGAACTTGCTATTGTTACAGCAGTAGATGAAAGTTAGTCTATGGTCTTGACTCAGTTCGAGCTGAACGCCCCAAGCTGAGCTGTGTGCCGTTACGCCTGCCGTAGCGAGTACTCTAGCATAGTTGGACTACCTAATCTGAACGTATCATACTGCTTCAAGGAACTGACTCAATAAAGGACATTAAATATTGTCGCATTTTCAGAATGCAAGTATGGGATTATATTGTTGAACGAGTAGGATTTCTGCGAACCAAAAATGATTGATTATATTTAGTGTATCTTCTCGGCGTCAGCTTTACTCAGATTTACCTGGACGGAACTAGCATCCTGAAGACGTAACGAATCGTTTGCTGCGGATACAACATCGTTCCGCAAGGGCTTTGATCGATATAAATTATCGGGAAGATCTTACCACTCGTGAATAATAGCAATAGAAAAATATGATGGAATTTCTCAGTGTCAATGATACTCGTGCTTTCGTATTTCAGTTTTGGCCAGACGCCATCATTTTCATTTCTGAGTCATATGGCACTCTGATTAGTCATATCGACTATTGTAGGAAAATAAGCGGTTTTATTGGGTGTTATCTCTTTGCCATGGGGCTATAGCCGTTGGCTGCTAACCTAAGCAATGCGGCGTATCACAGTACAAGCCAAAGTGCTACGTCGTTGTAGGGCATTGGTCGTTCAGTCAGTTTTAGCCATTTTCGAGGCTCGTGTTTATCGTGTGTTTGTTATGCCTTCGGCTCTGCGATTACAGGTTCTTCAGGCGTGCATAGGACATTCAAGCCACGCCAACGAAGATCATGGTCATAGTCATTCTCCGCAAGTCATTCAATGCGCTACGTAAGTTCTGTTTTTGATTTAACTCGGTCATCGTTAGATACCCGTACAGCTCATTAGTCCTGTTACCTTTCCCTTAAATAACAATATAGTATCAAATAGGGTCTTACAAGGAAATGTGTCTTTTGGCGCATTGAACTTGCATATCTCTCAGATTTGTTTCAGTTGTCGGTACGAAGTTTAAAGCTATGTCTGTGGTACGTTGCGGATTAATTTGTTTTGACTACGGTGCTATGGTTACTGTATGGAACCCACTCTGTATTTATGCATTTGATATACGCGCACATGTCAATGTTTACGAAGTACACATTAGTGTTACTGAAAATCGTTAGCCCTTCGTGTACCAGAAGCAGTGCTCGATGGCTCTATCACGGATATGTGGTATGGTACAGGAAAACGAATCCAGGCAATTACAGCAAGGCCAAGACGGGTGCTAACTTATATGGCGTTCGTCTGCTGTTACATGGCAAACGGTACCAAACAAACCGTCACATCTATACATGATAATTCAAATATATAACGGCCATCACTTGTCGAGAAAGCAACAATCGCTGATAAATGCAACCTCCGCCTCTGACCATCTGATCGCGGATCAGACAACGCGGACCCATTTCGTACACTTGTGTATTATGGATACTGAAAATTTTACGGCAGTGATCTGACAGCAATCAACAAGTATGGTGGCTGACGGCTATCCGCGTGGCGCTCGGCCACAGAACCGTACGCTAATATGCGTCGAGGTATTATTGGCACGTTTTGTTTTTAGTTTCTAATGTACCAATGCCACCGCGCCGCACTGACCTCGATGCTTACGATGAACCGCGGCTGTTCGTATGACCTTTGCTATCGTGGTAATACCGCCGGCAGTATAGGTCTAGCTGAGTGTTGAACTAGACACCAAAATGAGTCAGTCTATATGGCAAAGTGTTTCACTTAGTTTTCTTTCGAGATTTTTCTGGCACGCAATGAAACGAATTAACTGATACGACGGTAGCATCGGCAGAGTCTGCTGTTCAAAAAAAAAAAACACCAAGAATAGCCTTTTTGAGCGCCGCCGCTCCAATAGAATTGCGAGCGTTATAATTTGCTTGAGCACCGAACTCGACAAAGAAGGTGCCTTTTACGTAAGTATGGATAGCAACACTTGTTATGGCTGGGTAGGCAGACGAGCAATGGAATGACGGCCATTAAACGAACATGTTTAGGGTACAGGTACTAATGGTAGAGTGCTTTCATTCAAGCTGTTTAGGAAGTCCGGATCTTGTCTATCCCGGTTGCAAGGATCGGTATCATGCTTATTCCGTCCGTGCGAGGGAGATTTCAATATATCAGAAGCACGTCCTTATGCCGCGATCTTTAGCGTATAACATGAGCCAAAAGCCGCGTAAAAAAGTTAATGTTATTACATCTGCGGTTCTGCACAATCTCTCCTTGTAATAAATCGAGATAGTTATTATACCCCTGTACAACGAACATATGCTTACTGATTCTATTTACCTACACACACCGTCGGCAAAAGTACAGGGTACAGTTCTTAGTTAATTGTGACTTACTGTTTACAGCGCCTCAACAGCATCATAGTCAGCGACTGTTTTGTTGTGACGTATTTCGCAACCTGCCACGGAGATAGCCGCAAGACTACGAGTACAATCCAATTCGTCTTGCTATGCAGTGTGCAGTCCTTCTATTTATTCTGCTTATCCAGTCACATGATCTCTTTGAGACGCGCGCAAATCATAGCCTACAGATCGGATAGAACGGAAAAAATTCGCCACGATCTCCGATCGAAAGCTTTTGTACCTCTAAGAAATACTGCAGCTCGCACACCTGTGCAGCCGGCTGTGCAATAATCGGAGAAGAGTTCAGAGGTAAATTTGGATTCTAGTCTTTTTCTATCTTCGAATATCAGGGAGTTACCGATACGGCCGACAACGTGAAGTTAATTGAATTTTGGACGTTGTCATTATTACTTATCGCGTTACTAGAAGTCGAACCAAAGTATTATGTTGTCTGATTATGCTGCTAACTCATAAGTAACACTGTAACCGCATAAAGCTGCGTTACATAGGTGGTTAGCAGATGACGTTACAAAAACGTTTCTGTACCAGTTTGATGTGCATAGGCATGTGGATGGCCGCATTGATTCATAGTTTGCCTGCAGAAGTTCCTTTGCACAGTCCTGCATGACGGCCAGTGATTACTAAGTAGTTACGATCCTCTAATGACCTTCGTACCATTGAGATCATTGAATACGACGACACTTGAAGTAGTAAGGTACTTCGGCAAGCTTGGTATTGCTGCGTGTGTTCTCATCATCGGTCAGCTTCATCGGGCCCATTTGTACACGGTTGGCAATACGAATATATATCATTCAAAGGCCAATGGGTTTCACCCATAACGAGAATACTTCAACAGTACACTAAGAAATTATTTCAAAGACGTCATGTCGAAATGATCACATGTACGTCATAGATAAAAGAGAATATCTGCACAAGGGAAAGTTCAGTCCATCTAATGATAGAAGAACGAGCAAACACTGACTATCTACCGTCGCCATTCGACTCAAGTAAAACAATTATATAATAAGAGCAGGTGAATAGAGCCTTTGTCGCTATGAGTTTCCTTGCCACGTTAACTATTAAAGCTGAAAACGTATATAGTCATCTCTTTTGCTATGAGGTTTTGACAATTGTTCGCAACAAAGCCCGTCTCTGCCGGCCTTGCCTGTTCTTCAGAACTGCGTAAACTATAGGGTCGTGGCTTCCTTGCCAGCCAGGATTCGCATTCACCTTCCATCCAGCTCATTCATAGCATTATCTAGTTATTATTATGAGCATAAATATACATGCAAATCGTATATGCATCTGTATTGTTGTGCCTCTACCACAATGAGCCAATTCAGCATTCAGCGCATGGTCTTCTATTCTGAGCCGGTTCTGAACGACCAGGCGAAAGTAGAAGATAGTAAAATATTCAGTAAGTACCTAGTAGGAATAACGTAGCCCTATTTACGGTTGCAGCCATTACGTTGCGAATGCTTCGCCAGATGCAATTATGGTTGGTCCACTTTTGTCCTCGTCACCATCATCATGAGGTTCACTCTCACGCTCGAGATTCTGTTTTCATCCGCGTCAAGCTGCCGCGCTGAAAACGTGATGTCGCGGGCACAGTTATACAAAATCGTTTACGCCTCACAGATGCACGTAAAGTGAGACACGCGCAGACAGATCGACGGACGGAGCGCCGCACGCATAACAGTGTTTCCCAATCGCGCCGTAACGTGCCATAGGAATTCCCATTAAACAGAACCCTTCAACATCGACAAAGCTACCAAATAAGCGAACGGCTACAATAATCAGCCATCGATGTTCTGACGTTCGACGCAACTCTTCCGTGAAAAAACTTCGCATTGCGTATTATTACGGACCACGATAAGTTTGCTGCCTTGCTTCGTAGTGCGCTGTCGAACCAGCATAGCTTAGGTCAGCTAAAGCTGTTGCTATTTGTAATATTTTGGTATGATCAGTCGTAGCATTAGACTTGGTTTCTCTGCTGTCGTCATAGCTCGTAGATGTTTGTCGCCGGTGCCCTTTGGTGTCTCGTTGCTGAACTAAAAAACGTGACATGGTCACGCTAGTAACCGCATCAGCCGCCACGCTAAAGCACAGTGAAGTGGAAGATGTCTTTGTTTGGCTTCTGATGTAAAAAGATCGTTGTCTGTAATAATGGCGCGCCGTTGCTTTCTGCCGTCACGGAAACTGCTTCAGCTGAGCTGATGATGAAGTCACAGCAGCGGTGGCGCCTGCCACGATCACCTGCACTCTTCTGTCGCGTAAAGTTATGCTGAAACTTCGAGGCCAACGCTGGAAGCAGCAACACTACGTGTCATGGTGTTGGCGTCGGTAGGATGATTGACATAGGGGAAACGATTGAGGATACCTTTTTTGCTGCAGCGTCTCTCTGTAACTGATGTTTAAGATGATGGTAATAATAATCATGTCGACAACGACTGACAGCGTGCCTACTCTGGTCACGGCGCTCTGCGTTCGATCGGTCGGCCTGATTGTACGTCAGCATGAGATCTGAAACGGACTCGGTCCGGGATGGAAAACGGGTCGAGTAGGCCACGCATTGTTCCAGGACGTGAAACCTGCGAAGACTTCGCCTGGTTATTCTATGCGTAATCAAGGTCTTGAGTGTTACTTTAGGTTTTTAATTAGCTTTAGGTTAGGTTTATAAATCGTGCAATTATTGGATTTTCTTAGGTAAGGATAATAAATGCGCGGGAAAAGCAAGGCTTTTATGCCCGAGCCTATATGTTCGGACTCAGGATGTTGCTTCAATATTGCCGGAGAGGAAAAGTAAATTTCTTTTTCCTAGTGTTATATTTGTATCTTACATAAGTATTAAGTTAAATTAGAGGCGCCTACTACATAGGTATCTACCTTAGCCCGTTCTGCATACACTTTGGATAGAGTTATCTGCTTGCAGCAACGATCACTCACAAGTTTCTAATTTTTCTCAGTCGTGAGCTCCGAAGCCATTCATTCTCAAATGTGGAGTAGATCAAAAAAGCCTACAAAACCTCGCTGGTACCAATGATGCACGGAATGAATTGTTTGCCCTCACACCATCTGATCAGTCGAGTAAAGCTGTTTGGTGTTATTATGCTTCATCTGTTTAAGGTGATATAAGCTGGGTTAAATAATTGAAACGACCAAGCACACGTATATATTTTGTGAAGCTTGTGTCTGTTGTTGTTTCGTCAACCATGCATTTGCGGTTTGTGCTTTTTGTTGGCCGCCGCCGACGACGACGTTCATATCAGTAATAACTGTGGCAGAAAGAGGAGTCAGCGACTATTGGGTTTAAACAGACGAGCCTTTTATTCGCGCTATGTGCCGAAACTCACTAGGGTAACTGCGCCTTTTGGTGCGAGTGCATCACCATACCCGAGGCTGTGACCGGTTCAAAATTAGTCTTATGGCTGATAGTAGTCTTGCCTTTACTACTTCTATAAAAAAAAAAAAAATAAGCCTGCTCCATGCATAAGTACGGCCTCGTTGTAGATTCTTTCGTGCGTCGTAGTTACCGATTCACAGTTATTTTCCTGTTTCTTCCGTAACATTTATCTTGTAACGTGGTGCGCTCGTTGACTTGGGGAGAAGGAAAGTTCGCCCATACAGGTTGTTACTAAGGTATCTAGGAGTTTTTGCATCGCCTTGCATATGGATAGACAGACTCTCGTCGTATCGAACAAATTAGTAACGGGTATGAGAAGTCTTTTATTCGTCTTAAACGATTCTAACTCGGTAAGTAATTAAGTATTGACCTTGCGCTAACTGTTTAATTGAGTAGTGCACTTAGTTCCGGCGTCCTTTTGTAAACGAGGAACGCGTTGGAAATTGATTATGGGGCATCGTTTTTACATTCACGCAGTCACCCCTTGTTTCAACGTCGACCTTAGCCACTAACGAGTAATAAATTAGTAAATTCTGCTCTAGATTTCATTATAAACCACAGTATAATTCCTACATAATAATTAAAAGCTAATAGAATTGGAGCTCACATGAATTCGAATAGAGCTTATTTTTCCAATTTTCCAAAGCTTGAGCTTCGAGGAATGCCCAGCGAACTCGACGTGTACTAACGTGCGTAAAATTCTAGCCAATCGAACCCGAATGAAAGCAGCGTCCTGCAAAATTCTAAATTAAAGTAAACTAATGCCAAATTCAACATTTGCAGCTACTTTTTCTTACCCTGTGTATTGGTGCTCCAAATGTCTTGCCATGTAAAACAGTACAGACTAACTGGGTCTAAATAAGCACACTTAACGCTGAAAACCTTATGGGCAACAACAAAAATTATCCAGAACAGACAACAAGGTTCGGTGCTCATCCTGCCTCTCTTGAGTTGGCTTTTGACTGAGGAGGCACACATCATATAGGCATCAGCTGCTGTCAGAATGAGAAGACGGGGGCGGAAGGTTCAATTAATGGAAAAAATCGCGGACAACAAGCCTGAAGACAAGTGGCTGGTACCAATGCCGTTACAAGTCTACAACTACTTGCGGCGTGAAAATTGTTCGGTGGCAATAACACATTGTTTTCGAATAAACAGCTTGCCAATGTAATAAAATGGTCGTAATCATAAACGCAAGAACAGGTAGTACGGTGGACTTTGTTGTGTGTTGATTATTATATTAAGCGGGATATATTCGTTCATGTTGGTTAAGTCTGATTAAGAAAGGCGAGGTTTTTGATTGCACAAACGTGCCGTCTGATTGAATTGATAACTCTGAGACAATTATGTGCAGGTAATATATATTTCTTACGTTCACAAAATCTTTACCGTAACGCAAACAAGCATGCTTTTGTCTCGATTGTTTATACGCGCCTTTTACTGATGTGCAACTTAGTGTGCGTGAACACGACTTTCGGTCCGACATCGGTTTCCGATGTGTATTTCATGACTTCTGCTGTTTTGTCGTAAGCTGACAATGTCACTGCCGAAAAAGTTGACCTATGCTGATATGGTTGTCTTCCTCCTTTTGTGTTGACCTGATTATGCTCGACCCTTACTTTTTGGTTAGCCCCATTCTTCTGGTCAGCACCTGGTGGAGAAGTTATTTCTGCCTGTAAATTTACGTCAAAACATAGATTGTTTCCTTTTAAAATTAATTTTCCCCTCTTTCTTGCTATTCTATCGGGTATCGAGCTGTTGCTTTTCGTGCTTATCTGTCAGAATTCGCGGCCATCGTGGCTGTCCTCTGTGCTACAGAGTACCAGTAAAAACTCACAGGCCTTTTCCGTCGGCTTTTTAGGGATCGCACACCCGAGCGAATCCACACTGCCGCCCATGTCTGCTTAAGACATATCTGTCTCAGCTAAGCAGTCCGAAACATTGTCTGAAAGAGTATCCAGGTACATTGCGTTCAGCGACCACTTTTGTAGCAGCCACTAACTATTTCAGGCGAAAAGCGAATGAACCAAGCAACGAAAAGGGGACGGTAGATCAGGGATGGCTCGGTGTCCGTATACTTCATTTTCTGATGATTGTGAGTCCTTTTATGTTTTTGTTTTTTCATCTTCTGGGACTTTTCCATAGTTATAGACAGTGCAAAACCCATTGCGGCGGTTACACCAAGCAAGTAACAAATTCTAAGTATGGGGAAACGCGGAAAAGTGCTAGGTAGTGGTACAGGGTCACGTAGAAGACAAAGCGCCATTTGGCGCTCGTACACATGAAATCGACGAAAACGAGTTTTTGTATGTACGGGACCAGGGAGGCAAAATACAGTAAATTCACACAACGTACAACACACGTAGATACGCACCCTGTTCGAGATAGAGACTGAAAAACAAATCACAATTGATACACATACGCATTTCGTTCACTATTGAGCTGTCCTAATGTAATTCGGTACCTGATCTCTGTATGGTACATAGATTTTTATCACACTTAATAACATTTATTGTTGCATGATCAAACACGCCAAATTCGATAGCGTATCTCCACTACTGATAAAAAAAAAAAAAAAAAACTAGGGGGGATTTGAGTTTTTGATCGCCTCAAAAATTACACAGAGAGCCTGACGCGCCTGATTTGATTAGTAAGTGTCGATCGAATAACGAAACTGACCAAAAGAGAATCGCTTAAGGGCTGCGAAAGGAACGAAATTTACAGCAAGTAACACACGCATGTACGATAAAGCCTAGGCTAAATGAAAGGACCTATCTATGTTTGTACAACGCACACCGGTCAATAAAGTGAGTAAATTGAAAACTAAAGAGATCAAGCTACAAGCACCGAACAGTAAAAAGTATTAGCTGAAGTACCATTCGTATTATATCGAAAGTATCTATCTATCTATATATAGAAAACACTCAATTGAAACATCTGCATAATAATGTTTTTTTTTTTAATTTTTTTTTCGTGCGTGACGTACGTTGAATCAACTGTAGTTGGAACTGTCAACGGAAATTTCTCCGAATTATGACCGCACACAACGCTGGCCCTCAATTGTCCTAGGCGGACTCGTGCCTGGAAATTATCCTAATTTTTTTTTTAAGTTTTGCTGCATTTTGAGGAAATTTGGATAAGTGACAGACAATGACAGACTTGCTCATATGGTTTTGAAAATTACTCGAGGTGGTTCGATCGGCTTCCATCTGTTTTCTAGATCGATCGTGGCCGACTCAAGGGCGGTACTTGATACGTTCTAAATCTGTTAAAAGATGTCGTCTCGTGTGGCGAGAGCCATCTTGTTATAATAGTCAGAAATGACAGAGTACAATGATCGGTATAGTAGTGGTAACAATGTCATTGCACTTTCGAAGTCCAGTAAATAATATTGCAAGTGATTATCTATTTTTTGTTGATTGAAGTTATTAAATAATTGTGATTTATTTTTGGGTAAGTGCCGTTTTTACAGACGTATTTCAATTCGTGTTGAATTACGTGAAAATTCAGCGCTAATTCAACGCTAAATATTTGAGCGTTGTTTTACTTTCAATAGGTACACTCTGTTACTTGGATCTTTCTGATCTTCTTGTTCCTGTCTTCTCTAGATTTGGTAGGTGCTTTTATAATTGGTTACTTTTTTTTTCTTTGCTACGGCACCCTTGACAATACATCAGATACTTGCTACTGTCGCAAGTAATAGCTCTGATTTAGCAGGGAATCTATAAAGGATCGATTAGAAATCGATCTTTAAACGAGTTTACAGATCTTATATAGCCATAGATCGGAACCAAGCTAAGATGTCAATACTGAGACAGGCCAGCTTGATAGAAACTCAAATATGTTTCAAACCTTTTTAATACTCGGCGTTTTCATCGGTTCAGGAACGCGGACGGAGTCTCCTCGGGCAATACTGCGAACTCTGAACCTTCGGCGTACCAGCACTTTTCAACCTTTGATCAGATGGAACGAACCATGTCCAGTAATTCCACGCAGGGGGGCAATGGTGGAAATCGCGCAATGCATGTGCAGCCCTCCCGCGAGCACAACGGAGGGCATACTCACGGCAATCATAATCATGCGGTGCCAAACAAGGTCCCGGCACTAACCTTCGGCGGGGTTCTCATTGTGGTCGCACTGTCGTTTCATTCCGTGTTTGAGGTATATGTTGACGGGCGGAAACAGATCGATTTCAATTCGACTTTGTGTTTGAGATCATTGTTAGGCATACTGGCTTAATTGAAGGGTCTGCTTTCAATCGACGAAACTTGGTATAGACCAAATCATATAATTTGAGTAGGTAATTTAATAAATCATATTCTTGATGCTTTTGTTTTATGAATAAATGAAAAAATAGCGTAAAAAAGTTAATGAAATATCAAAACTGCGTTAAGAGCTTTATAGCAGTTTAGTCAGCCTAAATATACTATATTAACTCGTATGCGATCTTATACTTCTAGGGTCTCTCGTTAGGTCTCCAGTCTTCGGCATCGAAAACATGGATCATGCTACTCGCGATCGCGTTGCACAAACTGGTCATCTCCTTCGTGCTGGGCTTTGAGCTGTGCACATCTGGGGTTAAAAAGGTCAACAGGCCCGCATAATTTTGTTAATAATCCATGCTGCTAAATCGGCACTTCAGGCATACGGCATATGCAACTAGAGACAGTTAACATAGTATTTGTCGTTTATCAATAGGAATGACGGTACTATTGTACCAGTAACTATTACTTTTTCTACTGCTAATAATGATAAAGAACTGCCTTTTTTAATAAACGCACCATAAAAAGCTAAAGCATACGATTTTTCTTGTGTCTGAGTGTGTTTTTTGTTTCCGGCGAAACGGTTTTTTTCAACGAATGTAAACGCAATGGCGAAATTGGCGATTCTACTGATTGGATGTTCTGCAGACTGCTGTGTTAGTCTACGTAGTGATTTTCAGCGTGATGTCGCCACTCGGGGCATTCGTCGGAATTATGACACAACGTCATTTCGAAGAGACTTTAGTCGTTACCGTGTTGAACGGAATTGCAGCCGGCACTCTGCTCTACGTTACATTTTTCGAAGTGAGAGAACAGCTTTGGATATATTCTCACTATAAGAAACCTGAATATATGTAAATATTTTCTCGAAAATAGGCCGAGTTTCCTAGAGCTATCCGGCTGCAGTTGCCATTCGTTAGCTAGATTTTACCTCAACAAAATTTAATCTGGCTATATATATATATATATATTAAAGCAGTATTAAAACGAGTATAGCTTCGAAGTAAACAGTCTACCAGAAAAGGCAGAATCAATTTCTTAGTTTTGTGTAGAAGTGCCTCATACGGTAGTGAATTCCGCTGAAGAGGACATTTTTGTTTTGTTCGGCCTCTCCTTATTTCGATGACCGTTGAGCTGTTCGTGTTGTTTATTCATGTTGCTGCCACAGGTACTACAAAAGCAGAAGAACCTTTCGTTGCACGGGATGTTCCAGTTGACAGCGGTCATCCTCGGATTTGGACTGATGCTAGCGCTCGAGCTGATGCTCCCCCACTCGCACCAAGCTGAGGGAGACGGAGGACACGGACACGGATCTGGCCATAGGGATGACTTCCACAGACGACTGCAAGAACCAGTTAATCAGTGATGTCGCCGAGTGGACAACAGCTTCATCAGTATGTGATGTTATATAAGCAGCAAAAGCAAATATCGGCAGACGGCGCGTCTGTCTGTGCATCAGCTTTTACCAGTCGCGGCGGTGGCGATGGTGACAATTACGGCAGCGATAACAACAGTCATATCATTATGAACCTGTTTCGCTATGGTGCTTCCTTCCAGTCGACGTTAGACACATGGTAAATGTCTGAGCCAGATCCTGCAATCGCGATGACCTATCATACTACGATATCTACCATAGAAACTATACTCTACGATACACACCTGCATACAGAGAAGTCACTACGACAAAACTCGAACTATTTAACAGAGCTAGCGATGTTTTAGTGGTTATGTCTCTCGCTAAATCGATTATTATTGAGAGCCAGTCAAGGCAACAACTGCAATTAACAGCAATAGCGGCTGTATGCTAAGAGCTACTGTAATCTGTCAAACTGTAGATTGCAATAGAAATTTGTGAATGCTAGCAGAACGATGGGAGTGCTCTAGAACAAACGGAACATAGAAAACTAACCAGTTCTGTATCGAAAAAAACAAAAAAAAAAAAAAAAATAACGTTTACAAACGACAAAATTCAACACGAAAAGGTTCATACCACCCTTTGTAATTGTTCATAATCGAACAACACGTGTTTATGTTCTTTCGCTTGATTGGCATGCCTTGCGTTTGTTCCTATATCTTCCTCAATTCAAATTTCGCGCATGACTCCATCGGCGTGCGCGCACCCTGGCGTCAAGTAACGAGGGCGGTGTTACTGTACAATATGTAGAATACGCTGAGAATGCGATCGTGCTTACATAGCCATGGGATAAGAGAGAAACACGAGGCGAAAGATAAATAAATAAATAAATAACGATAAAATGAAACAGCCAAAGATAGATATACACAAATATTTTGATACGATAAAGAAAAACAATGAGTAAATTGTGTAAAAATAAAAATCACTACAAGCGAAAGGAAGAAAAAAAGAGTATAGAAAAAAAATTATGAACGAGTTTCTAGCTAACGACTACGAGAGCCTTCTAAAACTCTCAAAAGGTTCGATTATTATTATTACTATTATGAATAATCGAAATATACATTTGCGTCAGTCCACTGCGGTGCAAGTTGTAGAATGGCAAAAGATGATTCTTTCGTATCTTATTCGGCGCGCGCACAGTTTACCTGGGCAAAAATTACCGACTTCAACGGGTCCCTGTTGGCCAGTAGCTGATCCTGGACGATACCGCGGTTCACTACACTACCATGTACAGTACTGATTCAGTAGTATATGTTTGAGCGATACTGGACACGGTTTGTGCAAGACATCCGGTAGCTTAAGGAAGGATGATATAAGCGACGAATTTCACTTACAACCCGACCTAGCGTCTGTTGACAGATGAGGTTGTATTATCAAGCGATCAGCTATAAAGGTAAAGAGCCAATTCCTTTTACAGCTATCAAAGAAAGAGCTGGTTGGAAGATGTAGGAAAGAACGAAGCAAGGGGGGTCGACTGCGATAATGTCTTACTTAAAGTTTTACGTGGAAGATAGCATAGATTTTGCAACAAAGGGATTTTTCCTAGTGGTGTAAAGGGAGGCTGCGCGAAGTTCTTAAAGCTCGAGGGATGCGATACACAGTGATATTGTTGTGTAACCAGGTGCTGTTGGGGTGGCACCAATAAGGCACGATGAATGACGCTTCTGACGAACTTGTTAAGCCCCTCTGCACACGTATTGTCCACGGGTCATTGTGACAACTTAGCTAACGGTTGCTACAGTTGACACAGACCGACAGAGAAACAGAAACGAGTGCTTCGCCCACCAGTTACTTAATCGTCACCTTTCCATAACGATGCTCAACCAATCGAATCAAGAAGAATCGCGGAACGGTGACACTGAAAAGCGCCAGATGCAGATGGATGAACAACCGACGCTGTCCCAGTTCGCGCTCTCCCGCGCTTTTCAGTGAGCTCGCAATGCGTGGGCGTCTATCCGACGACAACAAACAAGCAACTGCACGAGAGAAGCTGCTCGTGAAAGGCAGCCTATTTGACCGACACGCTAGCCCATCGGTGATGACAATTCTGGTGTCGCGAGGCGTTCCGCTGTCAGACTGGCAATGAACAAAACTAGAGCAAACAGAATTTTTGCTCGATGTTGTTGTTTGTTGCAGGCTATTTCTCTTTCTTCCTCGTTTTAGTATAACGGTTGTATTCTGGCAGATAATAATAGCAGCAAAATTTCAATAGGCGGTGGTCAGCCTTAACAAAAACAACTGCGTAGTATTTTTCATTGTATTTCAACTTTGCTTCAAGCGAAAATATAGGGCAACACAGGCAATTACAGAATGGGCAACACGCTCAGGGCATCACCTGTTCGAATAGAATACTCGACCAAATTACTATGAATGTAATTATAGCGATGGATATGATGAACTTTTTCAAACGTGAAGCAGATGCACTAATGCATCTCGAAGGGAAAAGTGAATCTTGGCATGACAACCGGCTCAACATGGCGTGACGTAATATTCTGCTGTCAAGCTATGGGATTGGATTGCCCTTATTACTGTCGATAGTTCAGCTAAATCAGCCCCTATTTCATCACATGCCTACAGACCAACGCCCTAGATTGTTGGTTGAGTCTCTTTTAATTTGGATCATATATTTTTTTTTATTTGATTTTAGATATTCGTCTAGAATGATAGACTGTACAACCCAACTACGACGCTTGATACAGTTATGTCGATTGCAAGAAGCTGCTTAACCCGCAATACTTAACTATAACATTGAACATTTTTAATCTACCGCTATTATACGGAGCAGTTTTACTTTGGCTTTGTCTTTGGATACTATCTGACGCTGGCAATTTTGTTCGTTTCTGGCTAAAGCTTGCATCAATAGCTTTTTGAAATTGGCGAGCGCTGGATTTTTCTAGCGTACACTATGATACCTCTTGTTATCATTACTATACAAATAATGTATGATATGAATAGTCCAGCCTTTTATGCTAGCACGTTACTAATGCACGATGGATAATTATACCGAAAACAGATTTCTTAAGTGAAAATAGAACCAAGCACGAAACCCCCTAGATACTAAATCTCGTGCAGACTCATACCTGCTTTAGCAGCTGCGGATTTCAAAAACGGTATTTACATCACGAGCTAAGAAATTTTCTAAAAACGAACTGGAGATTTGGGAGGGTTGACATTTACATTATGAAACGAGTGACACTGCCGTGAAGAAAATAGAGGATACAGCTTATTAAACTGTTATCTTTGCACTGGGCAGTTGGAAGTCGTAACGTAGTAACAAAGTAGACCTCACCGCAGGACCAAAATTAATTTGCCCAAGCTTTGATTGCGTTGTATGGTGTATCATAATATACACGTATGAAAAAATGTAAAAGCACATCTATGATCCTTTACCTTGTCATTACGCCTATCACTAGATAATCATAGTATTATTATTAATGTCGTATTATAGAAGTGTTAATTTTTTTATCATTACCACCACCATCACTATTGTAATGTTCTCGTAAGTACATTCGAAAAAACGCGCCATTCCTTTTTTACGGAGGAGAGATAGATTTCGTAATGTTGAATTTAAACAATGGCTAAAGTTTGTTAAAATATGTATACGTATATTGAGTACGGTACATTTTCTCAAACTATGTTTTTCACACCTCGGTAATAGTGAGTGGTAGATTAGGTTTTTGTACAACACCAGCTACTTCATACGGACTGAGTCTGGTCAATACAGCCAGAAGGCAAAATGCCGTAATAACTGTGTGTCCATCTGGCCTACACTTTTTTGACTGCTTAAAATTACCGCTCGGTCACGTTAGTTACCCCGTAGTGATGCCAGACATGTGCGGTCGTACGAAACTGACATGATCTTAAACTCCTAAGGAACGAACCGAGTACATAAAGTGACAAGTAAGGCTTAAGAAGATTCCACAAATTGAAATCCTGTGAAGCGTACCGGAATGAAGTTTCCTACAATCACCGAAGCGGCTGGCTCAGATCTGGCGGGTTTCTGTAATGTAAAAACACACGCCCGCATGTCTCTCAACGTCTAAACGTATAATAAAAGTCGAGGTAGTGCTGGGGAGTTTTTGGCAGGAGGGCGTTAAAGACAGAACTGCCACGAAAGAGTGCCGAAGTTCACCTATCAGTTGTAGTTACCGTCATGACTTCGGAGCTCCTGCCCATGTACATACGACACAAAATTGTATATGAATGAATTTCTGTTAGCAATCTGAGTGAACCCAAAAATTGTCGTACGTCTGACAAACCCCGAAGAAAGCGTGCTGTGAATTAAGCACCCGTGAAACGACTCGTCCAACGTGGGCTGAGCTCGCACCGAACACTACTTAGAAGGGAATTGTAAGTGATACTGGCTGACAAAGATTTGAACACGGAGACTAAAACAGGCTGAATGGCGCATCTTATTTTAGGTTTGGAATCGCTATCGAAACGTAGTGAACATTCAGTGAACTGCGCGCCTTTTAAGCGATTAAATAGTTCTGTTTAATACTGCGAGTAAATATAAGGTATTATTTAAATGGTTTTGTAGAACAGACAAGCTGGGTCGCCCGAAGACCACTAGTTTTAAGCGTTAGATAGGTCAAGTCTATTATTATTATTATCCAACACACACACAGAGAGAATTGTTCTCTCAAATATAATATGTACAGACTTAGCTAGAGGAGTACGAAATTATAAAACTTGTATAAGACAAATGAGTATATCTGACGAACAGCTAACTAACTATCGTACATACGAGACAGAGACGAAAAACAGTGGAACAGCCCGGTGGGTTGAAGCTGTTGTTTGGGATCAAGGAACAATATATAATGATAATACTAATATCTGTAATGAAACAAACCCTTTTACACATGCGGAACTAATACAAGCGACCACGCTTAAAAGAATTGAATTTGAAAATTGCACGCCGTGTGTAAAAGCGACCGAAACAGTCCAGTAAAGTGTATTATATAGAATTAACGTGAAAGTGGTGATCTATAATATCTAACAAAGTCTTCCCCATAATATATATATATATTGTAGGGAAGACTTTACATTTATAAATAAAGTGAAGAAATACCAATGGGTAACAGTAAACATTCGTGTGATCTTTCTTTCGAGCTATGACGCTATGTAGAAACACAAACGTAGGTAGCAATAGAAAAGTTTAAAAAAAAAAAAGTCTATACAGAGCGAAAATGAAGCGACTTACTTATTTATAAATATTGTTGTGCAGTAACAATTTCAGCGGCTGAGGAGTGCCGAGCATTTCGATAAGCCATAAGGGGAGAAAAGTCACCAGGGAAATCTCTTGATGATCAAATAAAAACAAGTCTGTGTTATAGAGTTTGCGCCTAAAAAGCTTATAACAGAAAGCAAGAAACCGTGATAATTAAGAAGTTCGCAACGAACTGATATTGTTAGGCGGTCACATTGGGACAAAACGCTCATATATGCAAAGACGAAACGAAGACAGCAACGAGCTGTCTTCGTTTTTTCTCTCGTGAAAATCCAGGTATACGATTATCATCATATAGATAATTGTTCCATAACTTCACTTTAAGTTAATGTTTAAATTCAAAGTAAAAACGCAGTACAATTCACAAGTCGCCAAAACAGGCTCCAATGAAGATTCAAGTGATCCATAGTTCAATGATGCATTAGACATTGTTCGAGATACCTCTTAGTCAGTCAGTCAGCCAGCCAGCCAGCTACGAAAAATGCGGGACGCACTTACGTCGCCGTTCATCTTTGGCGAATTTCATTTGGCGGTGTGGTAAACGACAAAACCTTTCTACACCCGGTGACTTTGATACGCTCTTTGTTAAAGCATCTCGTATTCTACTATTTACCCATATTACGAAATCTGTTCCTGTTTAAGTCGAGCGTACTCGTATTTTATATTAGCTAGCTAGATGAACGTCCTTTTTGTAGTCACGTATAGGCTCAACTTTGCGGCGGCGGCGGCGGCGGCGGCGGCGGCGTCAACGAGGCTCCGCAGCGATACTAGCCAAATACAGTAGAACACATGTTTAACATAAAACATCGGTCATTTTCCGTCTCTCAACAATTTAATTTTGACAATTTATTGAATGATATGCTACATCGATTCATGCGTTGATATGGGCGCATTAACAATACGACTTTTTGGCACCAATGCCCCTGAAACAGTGTCGTCATTCGAGCGATTTCTACGACTCGTACTTCTTGGTTATGTCACATTTAAACTCAGAAATGTTGGCAGCAGGGCACGTTAAACACATAACGAATTGAAATTGGCTCGCTCGTAGGAATTAAATTAGCAGCCGAGCGTTAGACGCCTTCATCGAACCGGATCCTTCGCTCTTTGCTTGATCCGTGAATGCTCTAAGACGAACAGCTACGTCATACATGCACGACAGACATGAATCAGTATCGTCTGCCAACGCTGCACAATACTACAGGCAAAAAGCGTCAAAAAATACTGCGTGGAACGCTGAAGTCTGCTTTGTGCGCGTAGATTTGCATTGGCATTTCCTTGAACTTCCCGAAGCGTGAATTGAAACTGCTTTCTGCTAATAAGGCTGGCTTGTAGCGCCACCGTAAAATTGTGTCCGATATGGGTTTATTTTGAACTATTTTAAGTTGACTGCACATATATATGCTAGATCCTCATTTAGACACAATTCTAACCATTGTTTTAGCGGGCATTGGAAGATAGCTATGTATTGTTTAGGTCGTCGCAATAATTTTTGGGCATCAATTAACGTTTCATTTTTGGTCGGAAGACGGAATTTTGAACTGGGTTAAAAAGGTTTTCAATAATAATATAAGCGGGTAGATTTTGTCTTGGCGGAGCGTCGCGTAGGATTCCCAAGAAGGCTGTGGAGGCCGTTAGATGCCTCGTAGTCGCAAAATTTACACACGCTTATATAAATAGTCATGCATAAATGTTAAAAAATATTTCACATATCTGTTCTCAACGATGGGCAAATCGTCAGTCTGTTCTATGCAGCATTGTGAAGTGCTCCTGAGACAGATGACTCCTATCGACGTTCTTCGATAATTTTCGTAGTTGGGCTCGCTTTTCCCTTAGCTGGCTCTCAGCTGCCGTCGATGCTACTGCTCAAAAATTGCGCTAAGAACCAGCCAGGGTAGGAAGCTCAAAACGAACAGTCTAGAGAAACAACAGAGAGCGCTTTACTCATCATAATTCTATTGCATTAGGATGCACGAAAATATTTTTCTCGACAGAGCGTTCGATATGTTCGGCGAAGTACAACCTCGAAACTAGACTACCTATCTT
Organism: Varroa destructor; assembly: GCF_002443255.2. Lineage (NCBI taxonomy): Eukaryota > Metazoa > Arthropoda > Arachnida > Mesostigmata > Varroidae > Varroa > Varroa destructor. The sequence goes on from NW_019211459.1 coordinate 24,405,084, forward strand.
CTAAGATATCAAATAATGCCAACCTTAGCTTACTATCGCCATTAACTCAAATGATCAGTCCGCAGGGTGGCTAGCGTTCACATTACTTGATTCGCATAGGATCAGGCTCGATATACATCTACGCTATAAAATTATAATTAACACGTAACATTTGGAAAATTCGACGTTATACACCCATGTATTCCAAGCAGGCATTTTACCTTTAGCAGTGCATCTTTTCTCTTACGTAGCTACCAAAAGAGAGTAGGATACATGGAATATGCTGATCAGATAACGGCCAATTATAGCTTAAACCGTTTAAAACCGGCCAGCTTTGTTCGTCAGCATGAAAAAGGACGGACCACGCGGCTCTATGCGAAATTCTTTGTGTCGCGTAGCCAGCAAAACCGTACTGGTGCAGTTCGTTTGCCTTTCTCTTGTTTGGCTGCTCATAACCTCCTTAACTGACAGAAGTAGTAAGAAAAGATCTTTTCATTTCGGCAGCGCAGACTTTGTAGCTTACCATCCAAAGCCCAAGACACATCGGTTGTCAATTTCTAAGGATGTTGGCGACAAATAGCCAAACGATTTTCGGTAGCAGATCTCGATTCAAGGTCAGGGCTGTGACGATCTCGTTTTTACGTGTTATTACAGTGGTGCAGTCATTAAGACGCAACGGCCCGGCGTTTTCGCCAGTCGAGCTCTCCACGGATAGCTGTTTTCAGCGCACTTGGGGAGACCTGGAACACGATGAGTCTGTTGAAATCCAGCAGCCGGTAAATGTGTGCGACATCTAAGGTTTCAGGAAATCAATAGCTTATAGGACTATGGACATATTAAAGCGGCGATCTCACGTCACCTACTACGTAGAGCAGTTCGACGTCCCTCATTTGATTGAAACAAACAACGGCATTCGATGTCCTACTTCGGAATATCAACGTGACGGTTTTGTTGTTGTGGAAACGAATTACCAATTAATAATTAATAATAACTAATAATTGGAAACCTGCTCACGGGTCATCAGTTTCGCATTAAACTCGGTAATCCGTTCTACTGTGACCTAGGTAGTAAATCGATAGCTGTCGACAATGCAAATTGGATACTTTGCCGAACAAAAAGCTGATTCGTTTCGCCCGTCTGAGCAAGGCAGCTGAAACGAGCAAGGCTGATAAGATTGATGAAGATGTCAGGGACACGAGAGCCACGAAACCAAAAATGATAATCGTATGAGTTCAAGCTATTTTGAGCACGTCCGCCGCTGGGCAAACTTTACAAATACGACTTGTGCTCTTGAATGTTACGACAGTGAATAGCCAGGACGTAACTGGGTCGTGATGAATCTGAAATGCCTTCACCAGCTACACCATATTATAGAAAATAAGTATTAAGATCAGTTTGGCCTTGACAGTTTAAACCCCGCATCAGCGTAACCAAGTGCGCTATAAATTAGCGCATTTTTTAAATTTTGATTCAATAGGGATGCTTTTGAAGAATGATTTTACCTTTTTTTTTTTTTTTTGAAATCTATAACGCATTATGAAATATGACTATGAAGTTATATTAAATACTTTATAAATATGCATTAAATTTTAGTCCCGCTTTAACAGCCAAGCTCCTTTTAACCTAGTCTCAGACTTAGCATGTTGAGCGCCTCTGAAAATCTCCGTCGCAACAACGGATTCCCAAACGAGTAACTGTCGAAATGCTTTATACGCCATCTCAAACATTATCGCGATTAAGCTAATGTGTAAAGCATTTTATTATATTTTACAAAAATTACTCATTTATTCCATGGAGGAGAGAAACTCCATGCCGACAGCCGGCCCAAAGCGTTCGTGTATGTCTATCTAAATTTTTTTAAAAACGCTGCGCTAGCTTTTTTTCTGGCATAACGAATTTTGCCTTTTCTCCTACAGCGTGGCCATTTTACGACGCTAGCAGTAGCGATACGATTTTTGCCCTAGCATTTTGCATATTTAGATAAACAGGTCTCTCCTACAAAGAAGCCAAGCCGGTCAAGACCTAAAACGAGGTTTTTCACATGAAACTAGGCGGCCCGCCAAACTAGGCGAATATCTTTTACGAAGATGATTGCAGTTATCATCCAGCTACGCTGGACACCTGCATTGATAAGCTGCTCGTTCGATTCGGATTGTTGATGGAGAGTTACTGAAGGTAACTTTGATTCTGGCCTTATCCAACGTCGAGAGCAGTACAACTTCATAAATCTGAAAGGCTGCAGAGGTCCAGCTTCGATGCGGTGGTACGATTTGACCCCTATTATCAAAATCGATGTGACGGTGCGCGTATATTCCAGATTAGAGCATAGAGAAAGTGGCGGTGCTGAACCGGGCAATTTTTCGTTTTGTTGGCACCGTCAAATCCCTACACGAAGATTGGCAGTCCGATTTCCCTATAACTGTCACTATAAGTTCGAATGACCGCTACAATGTTCATTATAGTGACTTCGACAAAGTTAAAGTGGCAGGCCTGTGAATTAAAGAGATAAAACAATTTCACAAATTGCGACTTGATAGCAGAAGAGAAGACAAACGTTATGAAAACAAGACTACACAGGTAGATAGACATAGCCATTTTTGTTTGATTTTAAATAGGAAACAAGTGCAAAGATGTGGAGGTTTGCTTCGAAAATTTTCTGTGCGGTAAATACGGAGGGGGCTGTCCTCCCCAAAAAATGTGAGCTCGTTTACCCGCGCACTGTTGACTTGTGGAACGAAAGTGAACATTGGGGCAAATAAGTAGTCTATTGTGTGAGACACTGTTATGCCAATTAGGGCATTTGCGGCGAGAAAGTTTTATGTAATATTGTGATCCTGTGGCTTATCACGGTTACGTTTTGAAGGCTTTAGTTATTGAAAACTAACTTATTCTTGCTCTGCCTTTGCGTAAGTAACGATGCGAACAGATTTACGCACGTTTTTACTTCTAAGCGATTGTTTTTTAGTTAACGTATCTTTGCAATCAGCTATCACCGTGCTGGTGCAAGTCTTGCTGAGGGATATCTGCCCCAGTGCGGCCATGAGCTCACGAGTATCGTGCTGACCAATCAAACACATTAACTACTGGACAAGCATGCTGATTTCAATTGGTTAAGAAAGGAGAATTACTGGATAAAATAGACGGGGGTATCTGGTTAAGGTTGGGGCTCGCCGTACGAGTGCTGCTTTATACTCTGCAATGTAAAACGTTGCTAAAGTAAACGCTTTCTGTTTGTTATTTCCTGTTCGTATAGCTGGCTTCACCGAACTGAGAACACGACTAAGAGGCTTATAGTTTACAACATTGTTTAATTTATTTTCTGGTCTAGGTGTTCAGTTTGTGTATTTGTGAGTATGTTTCGTCATTGTTGCCATCTAATTTCTTCCTATGGCCTCATATATTTTGCCTCATTGTCAAACAAACATTTTTGGACGACGTCGAACATATATCGCCTGTTGGCACCTTTCCCATTAATTCTATTTAGAAGTTGAGCTCTTAGTCTACGGATTGCATAACTGTCCCAGCCCGTAACGAGCTGACAATTGAATCGACACTGACGTTACGAGTTTAATTGGCACCAACTAACAATTGCGGTATCCATTTGTTCGTCGTAATTTTACCTGGAGTTCGCCTATATCTGAATGAGACAATACGGAGCAACTGCAATAATAACGTTATTTCGTTTCCAGCTAACTATCTATTATAAGTAAATATTTTACAACCTTTAAATAAATCACATAATTATACCATTTTTAAACTAGCCGCTTGTTTATTGCTATTTACTGGCCAATGATAATGGTTCTACATAATTAACGATGCACTGATTACCTCATTGTCCCTGTATCGAGTTCGCTCAATTTACGGCAATACTAAATGTGCTCATTTTCGTGCCGTCGACTTCAACGAAGTCGACAACGATCCTCGGTTTCGAAACCTCTCTCTCAGCCCCAGAAATTCTGTTCATTCACAAAACGACCTAATGCCGAGTGCTTTGTAGTAGGGTAATTTTTAGACTGTATTCATGACGCTCGTGTATTTTCTTAGTTTGGCTGGGTCACAACGATGCAAACTAAAAAAAAAAAAGTGTTGATAGAACAATTCAATTTACGTTTCTATCACAGCAAAAATATTGGTTCTATATGCCAAAATCGAGATTGATCGATTATAAGATAGTTAGATTACAATAACGTGGGTCGGACCAAAGTCGGGTCTGATATACGTAAATTACGCTGTATGCGAGTAGCAATAAGATGAATTCAGGTCATGTATGATAATATAAATTTATTTTAAAAGTGCATTTAGACTTAGAACTTTTACGCTGCGTTGTTGCCTACTGTTGTCATAATTAGTAGGGTTGCATGGGCAATGAGTCGTGTTGATTTCAATTCCATATATTCTTCGATGCAACCTATGATTCACAATATTGCGACAGTTTTGTGGTTTGTTTTTGTTTGGAGTGTGTGTCTGCCTGTTAATGTGTTATGTGTCGGTAATAACATTTGAGTCGGAGCCAGGCATATTCGCCATAATATCCACTATTTTCTCTATGTACTTATGTATATATATATATATATATATATATATATATATATATATAGATTCTTCATTGTACAATTCATATATATTTATATATCTATAAATGATATATATCAAATGCCAGATACGGAAGAACTACCAAGCAAGTCACTGAAACCGTTCTTATATGCTCACGACCTTTATCCTTCTGTCATTATTACACGTAACAAACTTACAATTCAATGTGATTTCTATGTGTCCATCAAATCACTATCAGCGTATCTATATAAAGGTTTACATGTGATCATTCATTACCATTTTACCGCACTCTCTGCGGCGATGTCCGCTCCTCAACTGCGTAAACAATATGATTCATATCTCATACTCTAATAGGTATCAAATGAAACAGAATTCTCCGTCGGTTTTCCGTCGTGCAGTGATAAAAGTCATATATATATATATATATATATATATATATATATATTGCATTTGCTTGATGATCGGTTTCAGTTTTTCATTCTTTTCTGTTTTCCTCCACGCTCA
>NW_019211459.1:24410220-24468725 GCF_002443255.2 Varroa destructor
ATATTTATATATTTTTATGTACGTAGTAGTAACACAGTGCCGCCCGTGCTACTGAGAATTGCCCAAAAATCTTGCTTGATACATATATTCACTATATATATATATATATATATATATATATATATACGTTCCCACCTTTCGTAAAATCCATTTCTCTTTCAACCGTCTTGTCTACTATTAATAATACAATATTTTTGTTATAATTATGTAGGTTTTTCTCTGTCACAGAAACTATAATTACAAAAATTACTCGACTTTGCTTGGAGTCTGCTTGACTGCTTGGATTACTGCGTTAACTTGATTAATTATTGTGTGCCGCGCCATCTACTTCTTATCATTTCCAAACATCGCAACTTATTTTCATACTCAACACCTGCAGTGGAATTGCCTCTTTTCATAGATGGCTCCCCTGCCAATGGTGAGGAACTTCGCTGTACATCTTTTCCAGAATGGCTTGTTGCCTCTCGATAAAGGTATAATTATACCACTTTTTAGCTTGTATCATCGCTTCTACGAAGTATTCTGTTGTACACCACCATTCGTGGAAGAGAAAATCATTTGCCCTTAACAAATAACCAACTGCACACAATCTGTATTTAAACTAACACTAATTGACAACTGTAATTAGGTGTACATATGCACCTATTAGAAAAAAACTAACTCTGAGCAATGAGGAATAGGTTCGTTCACAATCACCACCTTTAATTGCAAGGCGATTAACAAACCCCCTGGCTTACAAGCTGCTCACCATACATAGAAATCGATACTTGTGAACCTACGAACTCACAGTCATGCGTAAATGTATCAGTGTCCATCTTTGCAGCAAGCAGGCTTCCAGCTTATTTATACTCGAGCTCACTCCTCCGTCGTACGCTATTTAACTGGCATTTAGTTGGACTTCCTGCGTCTCTTCCCTGGCTCCCAATTATAGCGTGATTTGGCTTTTCTATCATTTTTTTCTCCTAACGAAAACCACTTATCTCTCCTTCCACTATTTCTGTACAGTACGCGCCACGATCCGTCGTGGTCTGTGACACCTTTTCACTTTGAAGTGTTTGCGTGTCCAGCGATGCTACTGAGAACTGTCGAACGCTGTTTGTCAACAAACATCCGACTAATTCGATCAGTATTTTACCGTATGTAGCAATATGCCTTGAAATCATCGTTAAATGTGTATAATTGAGCTCCATTGAGCCAACGTGCAGCCACCGACCCACGGCCTGTGTCGTGGCCATCACCGGGATAGTGGGACCCAAATGTGTCGTCGCTGCGCTCGTACGCAACCCGTTGCTTCGCATATTCACAACTCTCTCGAGTCTTCGTCCGCAGGTGGTAGACATTTGTCTTTGCAAGAATGACGACCTACAAATCGATTAATGGCCGCTTCCACAATTGCATTCACGTCTAGGGTGGCATAGGTGTACATAGTAAGGGGATCTCACGCCAAAGATAGAGTCGATTTGACACTGATTGACATGCTTCGCTACACGCTCTTGTCAATGGACATTGGGTGAATTGAACTTATACCGAGTAGGTATGTATATGGCTCGAATTCGGCAGGAATAAATTTTATTTCCTTTTTGCTTTGAATAAACCACTGGTACAGCCTGACCGTCTTCAGTATACTACTTGTGGGTTCACCGGTTTCAATCCAATGTGCGTAAGTATGTTTGCAGTATTTCGCCATATTGTTCGTGCGCAGATTCCCTCTGTCGCTCTCTCTCTGATGGCGACATTATCGTAACTCGTCGGCTGTCGTCGATCCGGGCTCGTTGCTACAGCGCGGCCACAGGGTTGGCTGTTGGGGCACTCGGAGTACCCACAACGGACCCGCAATACTGCATCACTGCGCCGTATGTTATCATCATGTGAATGATGATATCGATAAATCCATCTTCGATTGACGACTTAAATACGCCGAGTATTTGTTATTGTGAATTGAGACTCGCTGAATTGAGATATGCCCGCTCTTTGCTATCGAGTTGCTCAGACTATCATTTGCTTTGCTAGCGCGTTCTGCAGTTTTCTGGTTGACAATTAATCTTTCATCGCTGGCGTCGAGAGGCGTACGAGCCAATATTGATATCGACGTTCAAGAGGCAGGCTGGTTATTGCTTGACGGCCTAGTTATTCAGTTGTCAAGGTTATATTGACGCACGCCGTTCCTCTATCATACCCCTATTTATTCCTTATGGCGTTAGTACTATTCGTCCGCGGCTCACTAGCCGCTTGTGATCTTATCATGTTCACGGATTAGTGAGTCGCATGTCCGAGTGAGGACGGCGTTCCTGCGGCAGCTGCCGCTGCCGCCGCATCCATCATGAGCGGCTGGTAGGCCTGCAGAGGTGGACTCTGCATGATGAACGGTGCCAGGCCAACTAGTGTACGTTGCAAGGCCTCTGCTGCCTGTTGCTGCTGCTGCTGCTGTTGATGTTGTTCGTCTGCGTCGTCCATCTCCTGCAAAAAGAGAAAAAATGCATTTTAAAAAATAGCTGGGGGAAAATGTTACGAAGCCATAATAAAGATGTATGTAAAAGCATAAATAACTATCGTGTACATTGAAGAGTGACGTTCATGGTCGATCGCGAACAATGCGTAACGGTTGTTAAATGAGGGTATCTAAATATGTTGCTTGTTAGTGAATATTGGATATGCGTATCTCAATGTGCTGAAATTTTTGGCAAAACTCTTTTTAAGCTTAATTTGTGCTAGCTCATTTTAAACAGTCTGCCTGTTAAATGTCCTATAGGCAATCAATCAAAGAAAATTTACCGAAAGGCGAGATTCGCTGATGTGACTTTTCATGCATCAATCAAGGGTTAATGAAACATTTTTTTTATTCAGGCTGAGAATATTTAGGCTTCAGTTAATATGCTATCATTAATTATATGAAAATACCAACGGCAAGTAAAACTCCGATAGATAAAATGACGAGGCAAATTGCTTCTCTAGAAATAACCAGAAGAATTAAATCTGAAGAAATAAAGCGGGTATTCCACATATAAAGGTTCTAAAAATTATTTACATATAATGTTCTAGTGTAAACCAAATTCGCTAGGTTTTTAAAGGGAAAATGGGGCTTAATTAAATACCACAAGCATATCTTAAAGTAATAATCACAGTAATTTTCATTCATTACCTGAACCACAAGAGCAAGCCATTTTTCTCTAAATTCAGCTTTCTAAGATAATCCAATGGTCATATCGTTTGTCTTAAATCTTCGAATACGAGAGTAATACATGAGCTTGAAAGGCGTGTGATGTAGATTCGCACCTGCTTGGGTATGTTGTATACGACAAAGTTGGCGAGCTGTTCGGTGGCCATATCTTGTCTTGAAGGCCGACCTCTTTTTCGTTTGAGAGGATATGGCGATGGCGGAACCCCCATGGGAAACGCATGAGTTATCCGCATGTGCTCGGCCAGCGTTTCACCCGATGAGAAGCCCTTGTTGCAGATGGCGCAGCAGACACCGCCCTGCTGTTGTCCAGACTGGCTCCCTTGGCCACTCGATTGGCCTCCGGGGCCGCCCTGACCGCTTGGAGCGGGACTGGCTAAGCCTGCCATCTCGTCCTGCGCGGGCGTCCGCTATAAGATTGGCAAAATCAAGAGCAGTTTTCTAGTACTGGTATTTCTAAAAAGGACGTAGCATATGAGAAAACGTTTCTTCAACATCGAATTGTTTATTTTCAATTTTTCTATTCTATTCTATAATGTTTAGAGGCAGAAAAGTCGGAAGAGAGTTTTTTAAATAAAAGATTAGTGAGCTATGCTCACTTAGCATGCCTTTTCCAATGTTACAGAAAAAAAATGTTTCTGAAGGCTTTGTGGGTATTCGGTGGTTGTCGGAAAAGTATCAGCCGTTTCAAGCAAAAGCCGAAACCGATAATAATCTGATTATATAAGATCCGAGTTACATGGCGGATGCAACAAAATTTTCCATTTAAGCCGTCTCGATGTTTGCCAGGTACCTAAAAATGAATGTGGCCTGGCATTGTCATGGCGACGTCTTTTCTGTTTACTAGTCCCGGTCGGTTTTTTGTAATGGCTTGTTGTAATCCTGTTAGTTGTCGGCAGTAGAGGTCCGTATCAATCACTATACCAGGCGGCAGCAACTCATAATGCACAATTCCTTCCCAACCCTACCAAACATACAGCATCATCTTCTTTGACGTCAGTCCGGACTTTGCCGTAGATTGTACCATATACTTTTTTTTATTGACGCATTACTGCGTAATGTGACCCGCTAAAATTACTCGCGACCAACCGCTTTAGAAATGGCTCGATCCCCTTGCGTTTCTGTTTAGTTTCACAAATGGAAGTACGACTGAGCGACTTTTTCCTGCGTCAGTTCGTGTGGCACATAAACACTGAGCTTTTCTTTGTAATCGGCTCTTTGCAAACGGCTTAAAACTATTTAGCGATGAATGCTGGGTCCTTACGGCAATGTTATGGCTATTCACGGGTCGGCCTTGCTCATATTTTTTAATAATTTCCGCACCTTTTTCCGTAATCGCTCTGTTAATCCTAAAATTGTGAAACATGTTGTATTTTTTGTCAGAACACAATCTCTATCGTCTTCAAGGAATCCGAATACGTCAATTCAAAACTTGAGCATGTTTACAATTGCTAAACGTTAACTTTTGAATTAAAACGGTAACGCCGACCCATATTACCTGAGAGATGTAACTTGAAAGTTATCTAGCTGGACGACTAACAATTTTTCCACAGCTATATATATATATGGCTAGAGCATTTTCACTTCCCATTCGCCCTATAATAGTGAAAACGCTGCTCGATTTATGTCGAGTTTTCGGTAATGTTCTCGAGCTCTGTATGTCAATTTGTTGTTTTACATTTATGTCATGAGAAGCAGTTCGCTACTGAAGCGCGATAGACTGCTTCGAAAAAATGGACACTGAACTTGTTTAATAATGCCAATATATTTTTTCAAACGTAATTATTAAATGGGCTACAATAATACGAATAAATAAATTTGGCCAGTTTAGTCAAACGTTCGAACTGAAAAAAGTCATATAACAATGATATTTAATTATATTCGCCTACATCATCAACATTTGACTGTAAAAGTTTGATTGCATAATAACCCCCCGGATCCCACTTCAAACACACTGTTTTCGAGACCGTGTTCTTCGCTCGTATTACTAGGCCTTCTGCTGAATTTACGCTGATTACGAAACTCTATACCGTCGATTACCTGACGAAATATATATTTACTTATCGCATACAGAATATACATCGTGTTTACTATATTTAGCAAAACGGTTTTTTGTAAATCATTAAAATTTGTTCAATTTTGCAATGGCCCGACTAAGTTTATAACGAAAACATCGAATATGTTCTCACACTTCTTGCTCATTCTGATCGTTCAAAAATGGCGAAAACACAGCATGCTTATTCTATTTAGGAAAAAATAAAACAACGCAGGGATTAAAGTGCAACAGCTTCTCTTCTTTTGGTAGTAATTAGGTTTAAAGGCGCTAGAAATAGAGAGAAAAAAATTTCTTTTTCTTTTTATAAATCCAGCTTTTCCTGTTGATATTTTATGGCGCATTGCAGCGTTGTCTCATTTATCCCTTTAAGATAACCGAAATTAATAGAGTTATTTGGAAATTGGCCACACAAAAAATTATCTATAATACACACAAAAACTCGACTCGTTTGAAAATATTGACTGAAAAAAAGAAAATTATGCTCATCGCGCTATCATTAGGGTCCTTCGACCATATACCAAGACTAGTTCGGCCTGGGGTTGCTGCTGCTGTGCCTGCTGTTGTTGTTGCTGCTGCTGTTGTTGTTGCTGCTGCTGCTGCTGCTGCTGCTGCTGCTGCTGTTGTTGTTGTTGTTGTTGTTGTTGTTGTTGTTGCTGCTGCTGATGCGGCTGTTGTTGTGCTTGTTGTTGCTGTTGCTGTTGCTGTTGTTGTTGTTGAAGGTGGTTTGCTAAACTGCTGCCGCTTTGTGCGGCCTGCGCCACCTGTGGGCTGGCCGGACAAACCTTGCCGCGATGGGCGCGTAACGAAGCGTCGGAGGCAAAGCCTTTGCCGCAGAGCGGACAGTGGAACGGACGTGAACGCAACCTCTCCAGCTGGGATTCGTGGTTGCGTAGATGTTGCTGTAGGTTTGACAGCTGGGTGAAGGCGCGCGCACACTCCGCCACCGTGCATCTGTACGGACGCTCCCCTGTCGCGGAAAGAAGTTCGGTTTAATGATCAATCAGTTGTGAAATTAATAAGACATTGAACAGAATCAATATTACTGAAAAATAAAACCCAGCGTGTAGGAATATAGTATTAGAATTTGATGTTATTATGATTGATTTTTTGTCGAATTCTCATATCACATAACATATAAATATGCAATATTATTTTGGTGCAGCTGGTTACGCGTTGTGCTTGTACGGAAATCTTGAGCCGAGGAACACATTCTTGACGCTAAACTACTGACCTGTGTGCAGTCGCGTATGCTGCTGCACGTGGCTGAGCTGCTTGAAGCGTCGATCGCAGAACGAGCATTTATAGGGCTTCTCCCCGGTGTGGATGCGCGTATGTTGTGTGAGCTGGTGGCTGCTGCTGAAGCCTTTGAAGCACTGCAGACATTGATGCTGGTGTGAAGCCGGTACCCTTGGAACACCCGGAACGCCGGACAAAGCTGGTCCCCTGTCGCTTGCCCGGGGGTAGCCCGCTCCACCAACTCCAGCTTGAAGTCCGCCTAAAGTAAACAATGGTGAATAGAGCAACCCATACACTGATGTCAACAACGAACCCCCTTAACTACCATTCTCGAAAACAAATCTCGAAACAATGCTCGAAGACGATACAAACACCGAGGAAAACAAATAATTCGACACGTTTATATCATGTTATAATACATTAGTACGTATTTATATATACAGATTTGTAAATATCACCACTGGCAGCAATACGTATTTATATATACTGTTGAAGTTTAAAATTTTCTTGCTTATCACAGCTACATAACAAGTTGAGCAAACAATATTCTCTCGGTAGGGATGCGCACTTACCAGGTGGAAGAACATCTGCTAGGGGCCCCTGGGGCCGTGGAGGTTGTCGAGGCGTAGCGGCTCGTGACGTCAGAAGTCCGCCACTTCCGTTGCTCCCAGTACCTCCGCCGTTACCACCGCCTCCGTCACCACCAGAAGACGCGGCTCCATCGGCTAGTGCATTTGCCCCCGTGGGCGGCCGCAGTAGTGCTTGAGCACCATGATGCGATGGCGCCTGCGGGGGCTTAGGACTGGTCGGTGCCGCGTTCGTTGGCAGGCCGTGATAGTGGAACTCCTGCATGGCTTGAGATGGGCCTTGACCCGCAAGACCGTGTAGCGGTTGACCAGATTGTGAGAGAGCACTCGCCTCAAGCTGCTGTTTGTACATCCACAACTGGAATGAATATATGGGTGACAACACGCACAATAAAAATTGTTATTAGTAAAACTTTTAAAACTATAGCAAATTCGAGAACGGTAAGGCAACCCGAACGTTTGTAACGATCATGTGGTACAGTTAAGTGCAAAAGCAAAAAAAAAATTATGCCTAATTTTTTTTTGTTTTTGATTCTAATTGAAAAAAAAAAGAGTGAATTTCAGAAGTCCCGTTTGAACCAATCAGATACCGGTTGTGTATGTAATAAGTTAGATTGCGGATACGAAGAGTACCGCATGATTAGGGGAAAATAAAAAATGACAATGACCAAACTAAAGTTGCAATTTTTAAATTTTTTTTATTCGACTAGCATCAGACTAATAAATATGTTATTTAAATACGAATAACCAATTGAGTTTGCCTATAACATACGGCTAACAAACAAAATTATTCAAAACAAATAAAATATTCCTTGAAAAGAAACAACTACCTTTGAAACAAAGGTGAACGTCCGTACGTACTTTTCATGCCTGGCTACAAGCAAACGGCATAGGATCTTCATCGCTGGCAAGGTCAGGACAATGAGTTGGACGAAAGAAAACTTGCATTTATGATTTAAGTCAGTCAACAAACCCTCTGCCCATCGCTAGGGTGCAGACCCCTTCACAACGAGGATGGTCTATATTTGGAATTTTTAGCAGGACGTATCGAATTCGGGGTCCGTTTCAGAACAAAAACCGGACCTAAATGGTCGCTTGAGCCGTGACGGCCATTTCTGCTCCAAGCAAACATGTTCATGGATGCTGAATGTTCGTGGATGGCTAAAATATAGGGACAAGTGAGAGAGAGTCAACCATCAATAAATTACGATTTAAGAACGCTTTGGATAAGCGAAAGGTAAACATCTAATTTAGGTCATTATATTAAAAAAAACCATGAACACCTAACTAATGCAGTAGTAACACCTCTTATTACAGTGAAACAAATACAACAAAAACACAACATTGTAGATGAAACCTAGTGTCAATTTTTCCTAGACTAATTTGTTTCTTAGCGCAACAATGGTTTTTACTACACATTCATCGCTCACGTCTGGAATTGACTTAAGTAAGCATTCGGATTCAGGACCCTAGGCTCTGGGCAGGTTAAAATCGAGATGCCATTCCCTCTCTGTAAAAATCCGAACGTAAATGGCTTGGCCTCGAATAAAAATAAGTTCAGATAAGCCATATTACCCTTTTTCAATATGTCCGGTGCGCACTGCAACGTCCACCGATATGTGAGGACATCTGAACGTTCTAAAGAGACGTGTATGATAGCTGAATTCATATTGTACACCAAGGCACTTTCGCACGCATCTATTTGCTTTCGGTCATGTACGATGCATTCGTTAAGTAGGCAGACGGTCCATTTCCTAGTAAAAAAATAGCAATTTATTTGTACAACCTACGGAGGATACTGAAAAGCGCCCGCAGAATGCAGTCATTTATTGATCATATGCCTCTAGCGGCAAAATTAATTTTCAAGTTGACCGTGTCAACATTAGAAAGAAGTTGTACGAGTCGAAATATAAAAACTGTTGGCATTTTCTAAAAGAATCTTCTAGACTGCAGTAATAGTGTAAACGAGGATCCAAAACGCGGAAGGTCAGTGAAAACAAAGAAGTCAATTCTATTCTGTCGTAAGCCGTCGCTCGAGTGAATGAAAGTTATGAAGCATTACAAACTTACAGATAAACATCGAGTTTTAGCAAGTTATAGTTGAGTTTTCATAATATAAAGTCCTGGCATAAATACTATCCACTCGTATTCGCGTAATTCATCAAAGTGATAGTAACTGCATTCAAGTGGAATATGTAGAAGTTGTTCTTAAGGTAAAACTCTTTCTACGGCTTACATGTATCGCACCTTATTTAGCTAAAAAAAAAACAAAATAAAAGTAAACAGTTCTAAAAATGTACATATGCTCCTTTTTACGTTTAAGCTTCTTGTGCTTACCTCCTGTTAAACGCGCATTTAATTCCCATGCTCGACACCCTCTTATTCCTTGTCATATCTCCCACCAGATAATAACCCTTCACTTTTAACGATAGGTGAAATTAATATAACACCATCGACAGCTCATCTATAGCACCAACTAATTATTGTCTGTTTAGACCGCCGCTATTCGGTATTGCTTTTGATGGCGATGCATTTATTATTCTGGGCCGGTAGCAGAAACAGTGGCCAACACAGCTAACGGAATACGTCATACATTACTTCTGAGAACCGAAACTACTGTTTCTTTAGCTTTTTTGCTCTTGCGTTACTGTTCTTTGACGGGTACCTGCTCGACAGACTGCTTGGCCGGCAAGCGCGACGCACATTTATCCTTTAAACCGATCTTTGTCTGGTTAGAGCTCACTATGTGCGGCCTACGGACCCTCTCAGTAAAATCGTCGCATTGGCTCAGTGAGTCAGAGCCTACTGTGTTCTCGCGTGCTACCACTTGAAAACTGTTGTTTTTCTAGGGAAACCATTCTAAGGAATGATAATTGAAAAATAACATAGCTCCTGGCTCTCTTATACATCCCCTGCCCTCCTACTGCACCATCATTCGCGTGCCGCCTGCCTGCGTTCGTTTTAAGGCTTGATGGACTTCAGCACCTATCTCTTTTGCTCCATACCTCCTGGTGAGTCTCCTCCAATTTCTCTCTCTCGCTCTGCTTTTGTTGTTTCTTTCTATGTTGTGTCTCATACACTCGCTTCTTCACCGTGTCCACTCATGGAACTCCACAACCACCCCTCGGTCCCTTGCCGAACCCCCTCTCTCACGTAGTGGAGAGAGGCGTTACTATTTTTGTGCTATTTTTTCCCTATAACGCAAGTTGGTCCTTTCCACGATTTTTTATTTTCCCTTAAAAGAAAAAACGGATAGCCATCTCCTCGTCGCCAAACCAGCCACAGCACACCAAACTGAACGGACTATGGAGTACCGCTAACAGGGGTAACGGCGCACCCCTTATGAAAACAGTCTTGTCCTGTATGCTGCTGACGATGACGATGGCTTTCGACACCTTCGACTCGCGACACCCGCTCGGAACGGCCTGGGAAAGCAAAACCTGAAATCTTAACATAGCTCAGAAGAGTACTGAGCAGCAATAATTCTAATATGTGGGCCCACTTGCAGACCGTAGAGGTACAAATCAATTACCACTGTTACCATTATTCCTTCTACGTAGTTTATTGTAATCGGTCCTTTTTCCGTTTCTCTCTATTAAATCGTATTGGATCAGATCATTGGATTAGTTTTGCGATAGGGAGGCGAGTGGCCGCTGCCTTTTCCAACGGGCATACTCTCCACTGACATGAATCTTTTCGGAAGTCTAAGAGAGCCGATGTTGATAGTTAGTGTAATATATATAAATCAAACCCATGCAACAAGGTAACATCTTTCACTGTTCATACACAGAATTAACCTAATTTATGAAACCTCATCTATTTCTGCACTATAACTAATTTTTGTGGGTTTGGTCTTTATATTATATTACTGTTTCTATCAATTCGAAATTAATTTAGCATTTTCAGTTCACGCCTTTTATAGAAACCCTTCTCTTACTAACATCCTTCGCTTGGAGTTCACTCTTCATGACTCGGAACGGCCAGAGACGGCGGTACGATGACTCAGATCACAGTACGGACGATCCCTGCCGCGAGCGACTTGCGACCGCCACGAGTTCGCCCACTCGGACACAGGGTTTGGACCAAAAGGAAGCAGTGATTCGCGCAATCGCGAAAATATGGTCGTGATCGTCGTCGTGTCTTTTTTGTTGTTCTCTTGTTCTTCTTCAAGGTCTTCACGCGGTGTTGACAAGTCAGTTCTCTAGTTGTCGTCCGCCAGTGTATTTCAAGCCTCCCGAAGCGAACCTCCAATGTTACGCAGATTGCCACCGAATGCCGTTGAAACTATGATTTTTGTCGCGGCCATCGTGGGTCGCGTCGAGCCACCACATTTTTCAAGCAGCCATTTGACGCCTTGCTGCCCTGACGCCCTGTGTTGTGGCCGCGGTCCCGCAGCTGTTATGGGTACCTGACGCGATCTCATCGTAAGACCGGTGAAAACGCAAAGGTCGTCTAAGTCGCGATTGTGGATTCAAACGCTGGCGCGTCGCCGCTATAGCATGATGCCGCTGCTATTGCTGCTGCCAAAACCATAGCCAGGATGACGAATAGGGTTGACAAATGTATTTACAGGGTCCGCAGTCCGACTCCACCTACACCATTCAAATCACAGTACTACTAGTACAAACGAGACGATCAGCCGATGCACAACTTTGTCACTGTAACTCCTCTGATGCTGCTCTATCTCCGATCGCGATTAGCACTATCATGACCATCACTGAACAACGCCACGAAGCACTACGATGGACCACAAAGCACATTCTATCTGGTTTATCAGCTGAGGTGTCCGCACTTCACCGGTAGAACGTACAGGTAGACCTCGTCATTCCACGGGTTCACTTAGCGCGCGCGAACCAAACGCGCCGGCATGAATGTAACGGGGCAAAAGAGTTCGACAGAGGCAATGGTACGACGGAACACGGAATATAACAACGACTAGTGTTGAGGAGTGCTCCGATCCTGCGTGACAAAGTGTCGTGGCTCGGACGCTCCTGCAGCAGCAAGCTAGCCCCAGAGCAGCAAACGGCAGACGGTAAGCGGGCGGCTGCTTCTGCAGGATGCGGGCCGCCGCCGCCCGACAAAAAGAAGCTCTCCAAAGAGCTCTCCGAATGAATGTTTTTATTACCAGGCTCTGGCACAATCGGGCGCCCTGAACCATCCAGCGAGTGGCGCCATCTGGCGGGGCCCGGAATTCGGGGTTTGTGGAGCAACCACTTGGGGGAGCCACTATTTCTGCCAAGAGATAGCTTGGTGTACAAAGGTGCCACGGAACCTTGTTGAGACGAGAGACGGTGGATAGTCACAATACATACGAGGCCATCAAATTCGAGCTGAGAGCAGATAGATTAAGCAATAATTGTCACTTACAAGGGTGATGCCTCGGTAGGCCACTATTACCATCAGCGCAGAAGTAGCTTTGTATCTTGGATTAGAGACAGAGACACAATGTAAAGTCCCCACACATATATGAGATAAACACCTTGAGGATGCTAATATAAAAAATAGTTTATTTTTATACGAGAAACTGGGAAAATATTTGAAAATATTATATTTTAGAGATGTCTTCCTATTGGATATTTCTTATGCGGAATGACATAGAGCACTCGGAAATTATAATGCGAAAGTAGGCATTGAAATCAAGTTTATGGGCTCTATTGCTGTATCTTTTGCAGAAGACTGCATATGAAAATAAGCAATAATACAAAATGATGATTCTTTATATGAACATTGTTCCATCTGTTAAAACAGCTTCAGTGTCGTTGTAAAAGAATTATACAAGATAAGATCGTTGAAAAAGATAATTTTCAATAGTTTGCAGAAGTCCGCCTGATGTTTTCATATTGTGCACCTAGAGTATGCAAATAACGAATGTTACTACGGATCGTTCTATTAGCCGCAAGTAAACACCCACACTCATCTTTTTTTCTCGAAATGTTAAAAGGATGCACTAGAATATCAACAAAGAAAGACGAAAATCAAACGTAGATCCCTACCAACCCTGTCCTAAGGAAGGATATTATATTCGTTGATAGAGTCATTTATAGGTTTTGTCCGAAATGAAAGATTGATAATCACCAGCTCTGCCAAAAGCCGCAGCAGAAGGTTACCAAAAGAACACGTTGTCAAGGGCCAACTGCGGTCATTATGTTTTTTAGGTTATCATCCGGCTGTTTTCGGTAGGCAAGTTGTAGTCGCTAGCTGAACAGACGAATAAAATCAATAATAGTTAAGACAACTGCAGCTCTATAGACACCACAATGTAGTGGTGACAAATTTCTATTGATTTTGATATTCGGGATATTTATATTGCAGTTTTTTGAACTGCCTAAGCAGAAGTGTCCGGGCGGTCCTACCCGAAATGCTACACCATCGACCAACCCAGCTGATAGAAAGGGAACCCAGTGCGACCTGGTGACCCTGCAGGCTGAGTAAAAAGCTGCGATGTCAGACGAGACTAGCGTGCGCCAGAACACCCTTTTGTCCCTGTTCTGTCTGGCCTAATTAAGCAAGCTCAGTGGTCAATATCTTAAAAAAAAATAGACGAGATATCCAAAGTAAAGACAGCAAAAGCTTGCTTCAAAAATAGCCAGAAGTATACCTGAGGAGCCTCAAGTCCTTCAAGGTAATATCTGGCTTGAAATCAGTAGCCTACTTAGTTACAGACCGAATCAAGGCAAAACTCAGTACAATGAGATCGTCGTATCACATCATCATCAATGCGTATACACGTAGGCTATTGATGTGGTAATGTGACTGCTAATTGGTCATAACAATACGACACAATAACAACTAGAAATCACTTAACACTAGCTGAAATCAAGCCCATAGCTTCTTGACCGCTTTTATTTACCCTATCACAACGATGGTCTAAAGCAGTTTAGAGAACTATACTGTATATGAATTTATATCATGTATGAGATACGGTTTGTTGAAATGAACCAGCTGGCATTCACAGATACAGATATTAATCATCAGCCGGATACCTGCATGCCTTTGTAGGCTCCGTAGGAAAAAGACCCGCACATTGCCTGCTAAAACACTGCCAATAATGAATATTGATATCACCTTCTAATGGATCGATAATTGTGCCTTTCGGGAACATCCGAATCAAACTTGATTGCTTAAACGACCGATAGCATTATTCAGACGATTGAATAACCATGCTTAAAGTAATTCTTATTGTTAACTCTATTCGTAAAATCGTCACACCGGCTTGCGTGTAGGTGAGTGATCAGAACTTAAGGTCATACCACAATTTCTTGGCTTTGATAAAAAAAAAATTTCAACCTTTACATCCGCTACTGCTGTGAAACAGTCCTGTGCTAGCTCACAATTCTCAGGTATCTTTTTTTTTTTATTGTTCGGGCATTTCGGTCTCAACAATTTCATAATTGATGAGCTTCTCTAGGAAGTGTGCGATATTTGAAACAAATCTATTGCTTGATTGTTGGCATTACCGGCCCGCATCTTCCGCACAAAATTGTATTCGGTTTTTTTTCTAGAGGGCTGTATCTACGGGAGTCATGGGTAAACAAATACCATAAGCTTTCACATTTGTACGCTATAGGGAGGTACACAGTATTAGCTTGTCCCATCTTTTCCTTCTACGTGAGCCTGATCACTACAAATTGCTCTTTAGCGCTTTTCAGGACGAGCCTGCGTTCGCCACGCATACATTCACTGTCTGGAGAAACGAAGGGGGCAACAGATTCAGGTGATACAGAGGTGACATTTACGGCGTACCGAAATTTGTTTGCGATTGCATTGCAGAACAATTTTGAGGGCTACAAGCACGATGAACAGAACGTTCTATGGTACATATAAATGCTATGCACGGTTCGAAGAAGTTAACATGCGCGACGTGTGTGATAGATGCTGGATCATTGCCTTTACGTATACGTGCACAGTTATTTTACTCTGAAACATTACTCTTTAGTACTGATTAAACATACTTTAGGGACTTTCATTTGGTCCGGCCTAAGATGGTCTCGTCATCACTTACCCAGTAATCATTTTCGGACATTATACACACCTACGGCCGTATCGAGATTCTTGATTAGGGTATAACGCACGTTAGCTGACTAGGGACACCAACTTAGGCTGATCGACAATTGTATTAGAGTGTGCAATTTTTCACTTGGCTAGACTACGCATAGACCTATTATCTAGGTAAATATTGTACGCGCATATTTTATGATATTAATGGCTCGCGTGTGATTCCTAAGTTGTAGAGCGTGTCGAAAAAAAAAAACTGTTGTAACCGGACATCATGTCGACGTATGTCACTGTAACAAAAAGCTCTGTCTAGCGCTAAATGCCAACGTTCTCCTTACCACTCTTTCTCGCCGGTTTGATAAGAAATTAGCTGTAGGGGTGACTATAGTCATAAGCGGATATTCGTTCTATGGACATCCCCTCCTCGATCGATCCGAGGCCTATCTGTAAAGGCATCTAACTAACCAACCAACCGTAAAAGTGCTCTGGGAATCATTTCAAGCTAGAAACACCAGCCGTTATCAAAGACTCGCTGAGGTAGTTTGCCCACTCCGAGCGAATTACCGACACTGCTGTCCGTAATCAACATATCATGTAAAATGTATACGTACAATAACATGGCACAGTAGCCATATTTCTGGTCTCTGCGCTAATTAGAATAATAATAATGACAACAACAAGTAGACTGCCAAGTCATGACCATCAACTTTTAAAACTCATAAACACATATGTTCATTCCTACACAAACTTTGCCTCACTACGAAATCGAGCCCATTTTTACTCTACGTACTAGTAGTAAAACGGAATATATATATATATATAATTTTTCCTATGATTTGAATCGCCAATATATCCATATAGCCGTTTCTCACGCAGCGTGTGATGATTGCAAAGAATCAGTGCACTTTATAATTTTCTCAATATGAACAAACTATCGAGATTTTTAATGATTTGATCGATTGCTACCTTGCTGCTCGATATTGCTAGAGGTAGCGTATTCGCTAACGATTAGCAAGACTCTCATATATTATATTCAAATTGACAACACTATTTTTAATAAATAGAGAGTAGTATCGTTAAATTGAGTTTGAATCAGCTTCTAGTATTGAATTTTAATTATCGAGATACACGAACGCTCATTTAGTCAGAGGCAACTTCAGGATGACGCCAACAAAAAAAAAACAACTAAATATATATTCATCATGAACGATTACAAACTTTATGCATCTAAGACAACATCGATAACCTAGGTTCCTTTGGCTTTCATCATGCCAGCTGTTCGTTTCGGCTCTCTACTCCCTCATGGAAATTGCGTTCAGCGATGGGGCACACTTTTACGCGACGGGATGGTGGGGGTATGCGAACAAACAATACCGTCACCCGTAGGAAATACGAATGTTTAGGCTATCCACAAAAGGTTTACATCTTAAGAAATGACGCATCATTGACCTTAACACTGTAAATTCTGTTTGCACCCTAAATCATCGGGAAGCATTTGCAAGATATGCGCTTAGCAGTACGATTCACTACAGCGAGGAACTGCTAACGTAATCACATATTATACTATGACCGCTTCAATGAGCAGCTGATCTCCGGCAGCCGGGCCACCCAGATCATGTGACATAACCCCACGTGACTCGTTTTATGGGGGTAGCTCAAAAGCAAAATGTAGTGCAACGATATACGGTGCACGTGCTTAACGAAAATAGCATGCCGCCATTTCAACGAAAGGCCCAGACATGCGCGAAAAGGCAGCCAGAAGGAAGCTAAGCGAATAACTGCCGTGAACGAAGCCAAAAGCGATGTCGCGCTCGGCCGAAAAAAAAAAAACTAAATGCATAAAGTATATAATAAAAAAATTGATTATGTAAGAGTAGCGAATTGTTTTAATGATATTACTACCAATCAGGTAGTCGTTCCTAGATTAGGGAAAACATGAACGACACGATATATGAATTTTTGTCAATTAAATGAAAATTCGCTAATAACCACAAGTAATTATCTTGGAATTGACTTTCTGTAGTTGGCAATATCCTCGTGTTACGTAGTGGTCCCATCCTAATCAATTGACATCAATTAGAGGCAATATTAACTCTGCAACAGAGTGGAAAAATACGAGACTCGTCGAAGAACCGTATTTTTACCATAAACTCTTTGGACATTCGATATGAGGAAATAGCATCTGACATTTGTGCTTTTTTCCTAACCTATTTTGGTCGTCTCCCAAAGAGTAGATAAGCTGCACGTAATCAACAAAGTAGAATTTGAGCAAAAAAAAAAAGCTTTTTTTTGTGCAAGGAATACCCAATAATTGTTATGATTGAGTAACAATGATTTTTGACATAGAGTGAGTGGAAAGTTAACTATAAAACGCCGACTACTTGTAGCTTGGTCACTGCTGAGTATGAATAGAAAAATGCAGACGCGTATCTACTTGAAAACTAGCTTCATGTAGCTAACCGTACAAAATTAAATTTAAAAAATGTCTTTTTCGAGTGGTCAGAAGTTTGTTAAGTTTAAGTAAGACGTAGTCAGTGTGCTAGGGTCTTTTCCTGAGTACGGCCACATAGACTGCGCGTCCTAATCATTTGGTCTAATCTTTTAAGATTATTAATTCTGGTTATTTTCTTTCTTTATTTGCGCATGGGATGCTTTTTGAAAAAAGCAAAATACTGTAAAAAAATTATCTTCTTTTTGAACTTCATTTGTTTCTATCTACATTCGACGCACAGCTCCGCGTTAATCTTTCGTATAACCTAATAAGGTGACGTGAAACATGTGCAATATAATTATACGTTATTTAACAGGTCACTCAAATCGGCTCCCTGGAACAAATAAAGTTCCATGTAGTTACTTTTTTTTTGACAAAATTTCCCTTAAAAATAATCAGTGGAATAGAGTTCTCTTCAAATAAATCTGTTTACGACACCGACATTACTACCGTTCGCTTTACGTTCCTTTCCATTTAGGCAGCATTTGCCCCTTTAATGTTCGCCCAATATAATATACCTTGTTCCACCTCTTTGATTAATATGAGCCGCGCACCCTTTCTATTCCTACTGGCATAAAAGTTCGTATACTGCGAATTATTCATATCGCCTGTATCACAGGTAATCTGGCATGTATTTTTCCTACACGTATCGTGCGCAAAATTACGCCACAGTCCACTTACAGGCGGCGGGAACGGGTGTAAATTCGAAGACGAAGTGGCGGCCGAACTTGCCGACCGCTGCGTATGATCTTCGGCGGGCATTCCTCCAGCCGATGTTGACGCTGAGGTGGCTGCCATCACCGCAGCTGTTGTCCCGGGTCTAAACTGAGCCCCTGAGCACCACCAGCGCTCTGCCAGGTGCTCCGCTCTTCTTCGAGCCCCCGCCACGGCTTCGCCAGCAGCCGCAGCGGCGGCCGCTAGACGAACAGCCGTAGCCGGGGGGCTCCGCGTACCCACCTCACCGATGCTGATGATGGAGGCCAGCTTCCAAATGAATCGTGCTAACGAAGGAACTGACGAATTCAACTATTTGCTGCGCACTTATGCGGAGACGGTAATCATGAGGTTGAGTTAAGGCACTACGACAGCGCTGGTGATTCTCAAAACGGCGTTGATGATCATAATGTTGAAGTTGTTGCTGTCGTCTAGAAGTTGTTCCGATACGACTACTGCGCTGTGTGACAGCTGATTGTGCGTCAAGCATACTGGCGACGATGTGGTGTTAATGGTTGGCGTTCGAGAGATGGTTTGCTAGAGCGTACGACGGTTGAACAACCAGTTCACAAGAACAGTAACAATAATCACAATGACGATAAAGGTGACACTAATGGTAAGCTCAAGTGACTGCTTTCAAGGGAACAGCTGACTCGGACTGAATGAAGATCTAACGCTAGCGAATACAACGAAGCTCTGTACTAGCCGGCTATCTGCAGCGCACTAAACTGGTAAATACACCCCCCATATTTGCTGTATTTGAGTCACTTGCGTTCGATCACAATGAGAATAAAGGCAATGGCCCACCTTGTACGCACACACGAATTAATCGACACACTGATAGGCTGCTGTGCCAGTATAGCTGCCCTTGTATACGTAAAACTGCGACAGAAATTCGGGGAGCTCTGGTAGGGTAGGGCGGGCGGGCCGGCTTAACTCAACAACAACACCTAACCACATTCGCCTGTAGCGCAGACACGCATCATCGCCCACCAGGAACACTCGAAACGATCACAGCAAAAAAGAGAAACACAACTATCACAACGACACCGATACAGTCACCAATTGGCGTCAACAACAAATGGTGTCTATCCTATCGCACTGACTGACCCGCAATCATTTCCTTCGAACGCCGACGCAACATCATGTACATCCCGTAGAAAAGCTTCAGATCGCTGAAGACTCAATGTCTGTCGAACGAACTGGTCGCTGGAGCGACAACCGATCGCTGCTGACTAGCCGCGTGCCTGGGAGTGATACTGACCCAACAGCAGCAGCAGCAGCAGCAGCAGCAGCAATTCTTGGGGCGCCCTCCGGCCGTCGCGGTTCCGACTGCTCCTATTCGGCCACCACCTCTGAAGTTTCTGCTTCGGTTTTGCGCTGTTGCTGCTGCTGCTGCTGCTGCTGCTGCTGTTGTTGTTGTTGTATTGTTTTCGCTCCTCCTCGTACCGTCGTGCTTACCGGCTCCTTCGTCGTTAGCTGCTGCTGTTACTGTAACCGTCTTTCCTCGTTGCTGTCGAATGGCGGCAGCCGCAGCACGCAGTAGCTTGCGATTGGCATCTGCTTCGGTTGCTGCCGTCAGAGGTGTTTTAGTGGTTAGAGGAAGGTTGGCCAGTTGCACAAGTGCAAAGAGGCTGCTGCTGCTGTTGGCGCTAACGGAAACCCCCCGGTTGCCGACGCCGTAGCCGTAAGCAACTAGTAGGGCCGCTGTGGCAGTTGTTAGTGGTCGTTGTTGTTTTCGTCGTTACGGTCGGATAAGCAAGGGCGAGCTCACGGACCTGAATGTTTAGCGCGCCACGAGATCGCTGACGCCGATGGCGAGTGGTAACGAAGTACAACAACAGGCGACAAGCAGCTGCTTGCCAGTAGAACTGTCGCTATTAACGCACGTGTTGATACCACGGCGGCCGCTGCTGCCTCCTCTAGCAGAACCGCAGCCGCTGCCGGCGCCGCTACTACGGAGAACGAAAAATGCAGCATCAACGAACCACAGCAGCAGCAGCAGCAGCAGCAGCGCCAAGAACAGCAACAGCATCACTGATAGTTGTCGAAGATCACAGTCTGTCCGTTCGCGCGTCGTCCACTCCGCAACTCAGCCATTTCGCCAGCAGTCAGCCACCTTGATTTGTGCCCCATAAACAATAGTGCAAGCAACTACAAATGAACGGCGACAACAAAAAGATACTGCTGTTACTACTGACGGTAAGCAGGCAGGCAGGCAGGCAGGCAGGCAGCAGCAGCAGCAGCAGCAGCAGGCCGCGTTCGCAACAGCAGCGACGCAACGGCCAGCAGGGGCTCGTTCGTTGTTGGTTGATCAGCGATGCGCGCCGCGCGACTCTACCTCGAACACGCAAACCAATAGAAATTTGCTGGCTGACCTAACTGGTCGCCAGCTCTCATCTAGATCGGCTATATGTACACACTACGCAGCTGCCGCACGTAGCGTTACAACGCCCGTCCGGATACACAGAAGCGTTTGGCGACCGGTCCCTGCCTCAAAGCTGCTAAAACGCTACTACTACTGTAACTACGAACTCCTCTCGTTGTGGCCATCAGTACTCGCACAGACAGACAGACAGACAGGGGAAATTTTTTGGTGTTTTTTTTCTATCATCGTTGTCGCCACCGTCGTATCATAACAACGCTTGCGTACTATCTGGTAACAGGCAGCACAGACAGCGGAGCAGGTCCAGCGCCTAGCGGCGGCTAACCACGCTTGCGGAGCAGTCGTCGTCGCCGCTCACTGGAAAGCGCTCGCCACCACCAGCGTCGACTGGTGGCGCCGGCAATAGTCACTCTCAAGCGACCAGCGGTTGGCCGCCAGACAGTAGCCGGCAGCAGTAGCGACAAACATCGACAAAACGACTGGCACCGCTAGCAGTCGTCGGGTCTGCGGCGGCCGCAGCAGGCGGCGGCATGCGCTCCACAAGGAGCAGCTGCGACGCAGCGAGCAGTCGCCGGTAAAGGTTCCCACAAGGAAACCCTTCGTGGACGCTAGTGCCTGCGTAGACAACTGGAAGACTGTAGCTACTCTACGGCACTATGCGCATGGCTGCGATTGCCGCTAGCGGTTAAGTCTCGCGACGGCCGCAGTGGTGAAGCGGAGCGAAGAACAGCGGAGCTTCTCAGCAGTTGATCAAATTGAGTCGAACTAAGATGAAGTAGCGGAGCTAGTGAGCGAACGTGCGATATTTACGATTTTCTTTTGCTAGGAGGTTGCGCTAGCGACCGGCAGATGGCGCGCGATGCAAGGACGATGGCGACCCAACAAAAGCAGCTCCAGGTGCTCAATGATAGGGTTAAGTGGAAAAACAGTGAGAGACCGCGAGGCCGTAATGCATTTGAGTGCATATGTATATGTATATGTATATTTCGGTAGCGCTGAAACGTCAAACCTTATTTGGGAAGTGAATTATCCTTGTGAGGGGGCTCCTTAAACCTCGCATCAAATTCATTAGTTCATTTTGTGACCTTTGGAGCAAATATATGCTAAGCTATCGTTGACTTCCATTATAGTCAGGCTGATTAATCAACCTAGAATTAATTTCAGAAAGCGATGCTGATTGTAGAGTCAAGCTGGGGTCTCACGGTATTCAGAAAAAAAATGACAAAGTATGCTATGATATCAAAGATTACGTTTGATTTTTCTTCATTAATTTTAAATTTTATTCTTAAAAATATTATTATTTAAAAATTATTATTATATTCGGCTACATAGGTGAGTCATGGTTCCTTTATGGTAAAAATATAAAAAAAAAAAAAAAAAAAGCAACATCCATCATACTTTACTTTTTCCTTGAAATTCAAACCCTCCTTAACTCTCCATTCTATATAGAAATTTTTTTATGAATACCTGCATAAAGCTCCAAATATGATACCAAGATACCGAAATATGTCGTTGTTACAGAAAGTTGTAATAACGACTTCTTTCATCAATAGGTCCATCTTATTTTATTTCGAGGTTGGTAAGTTTAGTTAATATCAGACTCATAACGGTAACTTTATCTGAATATATATGTATGCTATAAGCACATATTAATTGTTCAATGCACTGAAATATTCTCGGAATAATTGAAATTCGAAGAAGCTCGAGAATCGCATGATTTTTCATATGTTGATTATTTTCGAGGCTACTTTTGATCCTATGTACAGGGGATGATTCGAAGCGTTAGGCTAAGCGGCTTCGGTGCCATGTTGGCAGTGTTTGCTCGGCCAAACAACTGGCCATCATTAAATTTGGCCTTGCGGCCCGTTGTGACTTATCATGTGCAGATTAGATTTATGAAAAGTTTCGTCCGCGAAACGCCATTTGACTTTCTTAGAGATTTGATTCTGAATATCCCTTCCACTTGAAAAGCTTTTATTTTCTATGAATGAACGAACGAAATCTTCCAAAACGCAACACTTTTCCGCAGGTGCCAAGTCTCTTTAATGGCTAATCCTTGTTATTTCGAACGCATATTACTATCCCATCGACAACGAAAAAATGACAATTCCTCAAATCCTGCCTAAAAGATAAGTGATTTTTTGTATCGAATTGAGAAAAAAATGCACTTAGTCCTTGTTTACACGAATTTTCTAGCTTAGTGAGTGTGATATGGACAGGTGATACGAAAAAGCACGTGACATTATTTAGATGTAGGCCTTACTAGGCCCACAACCAATAATACGTTTTTGAGTAATTTCACTTTAAAGCTACGCGTCCGGAAAATTGTTCGTAATAAACAAGCTTGTATAAGAAAGCTCTCAACCATGCTTTTCCAATTATTAAACTAAGTGCGAGAGTCGCTACGAATCGATCAAATTTGAAGTATGGGTCCTAATTAGCTACCAATAGCGTCAATCACTTATCGTTCATCCACTTGCAGCGGCAATATTTACTTAAACTGTCGCTTTCCGCAATCTATTTTAGAAATTGCATCTTAAAATTACCATTACATTAAATAATTATCTTTATTTAGATGAAAGATCATTAATAATGACGACTATCAATAGCACTAGTTACGATATTTTAACTATAATTACACCTGTAGTAGTCGTAATTATACGATAGCCAATAATCGCTGATGTTGGTTTTAAAAATATAAATGGGTATATACGGGTACGCGTTGGCGGTCCATTTCCGTTTGTCCTCGTTAGAACAAGCCATTCAGGCCAACTGTCTCGAGCTAGACAGTTTGTTATAATGTTCCTAGATAGACTTACGGAAATACAGCTAAAGGGTTTAGCTTCGTTTGTCTTATTATAATTAGACGTATACATTTAAATATACATATGTGTGTACTGGATGGATCTCTACGCGTAGTCTTCTATCCAGATATGGTTGTATTTTACATACAGATACATACATCTAATAAAATAAACATGCTTTTTTTTTATTATCGTCGTTGTAATGATGACATATTAGCATATATATATATATATATACGAAGATATATAAAATGAGATGTTTGTCCCATGGTAGTTCAATAGGCCATATAACACGTTGTCAGCCGTAAACTTGTATGAGTAGCCCGCATGTGTTCTAGCACTAGTTGCTTTGAAGGACAATAGAAACGTTTTCTCTCAACATCTGTAACGGTAACTTAGCGCATGAGAATGTTTCTTCGTTATTCACCGCCGCATAGGCAGACGACGTACTTAGATATAGACACCACATGTCCTCCGCGCAGTCTTTCGTAGTTTCTCCTCAGTTCGTACAATACACAATCCTTAAGGTTACCCTTGCCGTTGTGTCTACGCCTGTGAACGTGTTCAATCTGTGCTTTGCGCGGCTCTGTGTGTGCGCAGATTACAAAGAGCAGGTATGTCTGCGACCCCCAATTTCTGACCTGTTTACGACGTCCGCTTTGTTGGTCTCTCCTCAAAGTTCTCCACGTGCTCCTGAGTGAACTGTGCTGAGATTTGGCTGGTGTGGTGCCCTATCGTAATCGAGCTACACAAATGGACTTGGTTGCTGGTTATTGTTAGTATTATTTTCTAGTCTAGCCTGATCAAACCCTAAACATGTCCTACTCCATACACAGCTCTCTACATTCGCTCATTGTCGCTTGCGGAACGGAGAGATCTATGCCCGAATTGCATCGAGGTTCGCTGCCAAGCTGACAGCCTTTTGCGATGGCTGCGTGTCTGGCCGGCAACCGTTCTGCCGTATTCGGCAGTAGCTCCATATTGAGTCAACACCTTAATAGGATAACCTAGCCTAGCGTCGACGCTAAATATACTAGCATACGTAACCTTGCCAAATACTGACGGTCGACAGACTTTCAATCGTAAACTTAGGCCAAGTAGATAAGGAGACAAATAAGCAACTCGAGAGCGATTTTGCCGGCGTTCAGCGCAAGCATTCGTCTTGCCAAAGGCTGATAGCTTGGTTGTTAGCTATTCAAGTATCTAAGTACCTGTATGCAAGGAACGACAAAAGAAATAAGAAGAGCAATACCTCGTTCTTTTCTCCTTTCGTACAGGATGAGAAAACGCGATGCCTGTATACGTGAGCCTGCCTATGTCTGACTGTGGGTGTGTGAGTATAAAGTATACTACTTTGTGGAAGCAAGTCGCAGCAGAAGAACTGGCACTAGCAGAGTAGGAGCAGGATTCAGGAGCCAAAGCTGCAGCTGCACGACTTGAGAGCAAAGGCGCATACGGGTCCTGGCCTGCATAACGAAGAACCGGGGCAAACCAAGCCTGCTAGGCTTCCAGTGACTACCGTTTGCATATGCCAATACCAACAACAACCAGGGCACATAGTAGGGCAAGGGAATGAAAGCTGCAGCCGTTGCAGCAGAAGCATCAGCGGAAGCTCTCCCGGGGGTAGGTGATGCGAGAGAGAGGATAAGAAAGCAAGGATCGGTGGGGCGCAGACCAAAAACGCTCCTCCTCCTTTTTCTAACTAGGAGGCTCCTTTTTGCCAACGCCGCCTTTCCTCCGTCCTTCCCCCCTCCCCCCGCCCCTACGTACGCTTTCTACCCCTTAGTCCCCAGCTCCGTCTAGGTTTTCTCTCTTGCTGTCTCTTTCTATATCACTGTTCCTGCTCGGAAGCGGGCGTCCCAGTTACAGTACCCCCTTCATTTGACGGGTTGCTCTTCTCGCTTGCCCTTCCACCCCTTAGAAGAAAGGAGATTGGGCCCATTCCCGAACCCCAATCTTTCGTCGTCGTCGTCGTTGTCGTCCCAATGTTCCCGCTGCAAATTTCCCTACACTCCTTCAATATTAAGGACCCCTGCCAGCCTGCAGGCCTACTACAGGACAGGAGAGGTCTATCTCCGGGGCAAAGCAAAAGGCGTAAGCAGCAAACAGCCAGCAGCAGCAACCGGCGTAAAGTTCTTTCGCCCCCACCCGGCGCTTGTCGTTGCAAAACCGAGAAAGGGTCGCGGAGACTCTGTGCTGGCTGGCCATTGTGCCACCGTCCCCACTGTAAGCCAGCCTGCCGACCGTCCGACCGACCGGGCGGAAGTTGGCAAGCGTTTGGGTAGGGGGAAATAAGGTAGAGGAGGAAGGCGAAAAAGAAGGAGAGTAAGAGAGAAAGGACGAGAGAGAGGACAAAAGGCCCGCGGCAATAGACGAGGAATGAGTGTGGGATCTGTGGGGTGTGCCAGGGGGTGGAGCTGGCTGCAGGAGTATGAAGGGTTGCCTAGGCATTGGGATTGCAGGGGCTGGGGGTAGATTATGCCAAAAAACTCTCGACCAGCCAGCCGCCCTGCCAGAGCCTCCTGGCAAAGTCGGCTTGCTTGCATTGCCTTGCCTCGCCTCGCCTCGTCTCGTCTCGTCTACTACGTAGCTCGCCTCTTCTGCCGCTCTGCTGCTGACGCCTTCGCTTGTGATGCAGGCTGCGTCTATGACTGCATTTGCCTCCATGCCTACGCTGGCAGCATGATCACCATTGGCACTGCCTCCGATGCCTTTGCTTGCCGTACACCATGCCTCGTCGTGCTGATACTGCTGTTGCAACGCTGAACTTGCCAACTTGGCAGAAGGCTGAAACACCCCTCTGTTTCATCCAACCTCGCTTCGGTTCTCCCTGTCGGTCACCCCCCGAACCATCAGCCCTATTCTTTCCACTCTTCTTGTCCTTATCCAACGATGCCCCATACGCACACGATGCTTGCACCCGCTTGCACGCCATGAACACAGCAACCAGTTAGTGGCCAGCCTCGACCGGTGCTGCAGTAGCTCATGCAGCAGGCTATCCTGCTTCCCTAAACCTGCGATGGGCGCATCTATGCACGGACGCCGTCCTGCTACCGCTCCCTGGGAGAGAAAAAAACTCCAACGACTACCACTACCACTATGTCATCGTTGACGATGACGGCAGTAACGGCAGCAACAACAACAGCAGCAACAACAATGGTGGGGCAAAAAGAAAAAGAAGAACAACACCAACACATCGCTATAATGAGAAGTGGTGGCAATGCAGTATGGAACGGGCTGGTGACGAGACTCTGGGCGATTCTACGCTTGCGTTAGCAGAGCCGAGAGAAACATAGCGCCTCACCAGGCCGAAGACCGCTGGTACGGCTTCGGCGGAGCGATCGCCAACGGCCAAGGTCTATGGCGGAGCTGAGTCCTGCTGAAGTTCTGTAGATTATAACGACTATGCAGGGTTTCGCCTCGTAAGATGTCGTTGGTTTCAGCTGCTATTCAAACCAGCCGAGGCTGGACTCGTCCCGTTTTGCTACATGGACTCTAAGAGCCTACACAAACCGACCCGCAGTGTCCAAATGGGTGGAAGGCCAGACGATACACTCAATGGTTTCGGTCGGTAGGGGAAGCTGCCGGTCAGTTTCCACTTATGTGGCGTACATAATAGCGCTATTATCTTATCATATATTATACATGCACGAACTAAAATGCCTTATAGGGTAACGCTAGCCCCATTCGCTGGTGATAGCGTGCGCACCGTTAGAAACTGGAGTGACGCCGCCAGTGGCCAATGATTGAGAGTATCGTTGTTTAAGGACAGACAAAGAATAACGATAATATAGTCCGTATATATGTTGTATCTGCAAAGCGTACTTGTGTAAATACCATGTAAAAAATATATTTTCTACTGAAATGTAATGCGAGCAAGCTTTAAGAAGACGATTTATTTCTCAAGATATTTCTAATGCATTTTTAAATGTGAAAAAAACGGTTTCGATAGATTCTGTGTTATGGCGAACCGCATTTGATTCGTGTATAAGTACTCAAAGATATATAAGGCAAATAGCATAGAGGTTACACATCGCTTTTGACACTATCTAAAAACTAACATTTAGATTTATAGTATGTGTGATACGAGAAAAAAGCGATGCGTCTTCAAAATTCACAATACCACGGATAGCTCTGGTTCTCACTGAAGTTTGGCAATTTCTCTAAACGGATATGAATATTCATAAAACTTAGTTACCCGGAAATTAAAGGTTTCGAAGCCCAGTTTTCAAAACGCCGACAAGGTTTTGGGATTCGCATAACAGATAAAGGGGGGGGGGGGGGTGCCTGTGTAGGTCCGAGGAATCTGGTTAATGCTGTCGATAGTAAAAAAGAATGAAAAACTGCTGTATTCTTCCGTATTCATTGATTATATTTTACCAGCGAAACAATCGTGATTGCGAACCGCGACAGTAAATTTATAAGGCGGATAAAGACGGCATAAATTCAGTTACAGCATCATCTATTCTTCGGAATAATGAAATAGCTTTTGACTACGTAAACGTTTTTTGAGTAGTCTCTTGAGATACGCATAGATTATAACGATAATCTGATTCTGCTAAGAACGTTCATACATTTGTGAAATGACGGTGCCGGGCTGAGAATCAAGTGGAGAACTTTTGACGGAGACTCAAATGTCGTTTAGATCCGTTAGGGTGATATTGTCAACAGAAGTAGCATACAGCTAATCATCAACAAGGCTCAACGGCCAAAAATTTCAACTAGTTAGCTACCCTCTTAGAGTATAGCAGTAGGCTCAGTAAGAAATGGCACATATACACGAGACGCGAAAACACTCAGCAGATACAAAAACTCCTTTGCACCTGTTCTATTACGGCGTCGATGGCAAAAAACGAACTACAAGTATTCTCATGGGCCAACTGTAGCCGATTGCCTAAAAAGCAAATGTTGTTACTGTTGCTCTATCCAAAACACACGTGTCCTTAATGGCTGGGGTTCAGCAATGCTGATTTCAGCATTTTTTAAAAAACACAAAATCAATAGGATTTTTTGTGTCTTGGTACCTATCGGTATAAAGGGGATATGTGAGACGAAAAAGTATCGCTTCCAAAATAAACTAATACGGGATTTAATTGCTTTCATTTTATCGGTATTGAAGTCGATTGTTGATATGACTTGAAGTCAAAATTTGAAACACTAATGAAGTTATTTTCGTCAACTTTCACGGACGAATGTTCAAGTATAAGACGAGACTATTGCTCTACGTACATGCGGTAAGATGGCTGAGATGGTTGTTGAAGCCTTTGAAGAATAAAACTGTTTAATTTAAACACTTATGTTGTACTAAATGAAAAAGTAACACTGCCCAGCATAGGGAAGCGTAAAATGATGGCTTTTAGGTTAGTTGATGACGACATCCAGAGTTTCATGTCCAGAACCGCGTTAGCAAGGCTTTAGGCCTTCAGCTAGTCCCTAGCACGAAACGATTATATATATATCTATTCCAAAATTTACAAGCGCTTTAGTTCCCGCAAGCGGGACTGAACCGTTATGGGATATCAAACCATTTCAACTGTTACTACGTGCGTCCATTTAGTATTATTGAAATTGTGTAAGCATTTTTTCTCACTATAGCGTTTAAATTTAGATCCTCCGTATAATGATAAAGCTGCTCGGGATAGACCGCATCTTGGCATACGGATGGCTAACCAGATGGTTCGAGAATCACAGAATAGTTGGTAGCTCCAATTTATAGACAGCGTACAGGTACTCGATAACTGCTAGGATGTTTATGCCTTAGCGATCCGTGTTCGGCCTGTGGAAAATCTTGTTCCGCTAGCAATGATATAGGCTTTCCTTTGGGTTGGTTGTACTGTTGAAGCCATAAACGTAATTGCTCTCAGTTCAAAACCCTTGCTTTTGCTTGCTATACGCATTACATATCCTACCCAGCTGCAAGCCTGATTAAGCTAATTTATACATTGGCCTGTACACGACACTCCTTAAAGGATCGTATGTCACAAAAAATAGAGATAGTTACCTAGAGAAAAATGAATTTTACCATATGTCTATATTTAAACGCTTTGGTACAATTTTTTACAGTCATATTCAGAACTTCATCTAACAATTGTAGTTCAACAACAGCATAAGGCTATACCTTGTAGGTGTAACAGGTATAACAAATGGAACATTTCAATGGCAAGTACCACAAGCATAGATATTTCGTCTAATTATTACCGAATTCTACATACTGCGGCTATTGCCTGCCTGCCTGCCTGCCTGCCTCATTATCTATGTCTGCATTTCGCAAGCGTACGTTTTTTTGTTCTAAAATTCTATATCAGGAGTTACGTACACGTCCATTAACGCACGATTTGATGACCAACTGAGGTAAGTAGAACGCTCAAATCTAAGGCGTGTTTTTTCCTCTTGAGCAAGTGAAGACTACAAGTTATATCTGAATTCGATTTACAATGACAATGAAGTAAGCAGATGACTGTCTGCTAACTTTGAAGCTCACGTTCTGGATAATGCAAAAACTGGCTATTTCGTGCCGCCCTTTGTGTCTAGCCCCCCGAGTGACGCTTCCTTTTCTACATTCTTCATAGAAGAATACGTTAGAGAATGGATTATGTGATCGAAGTATGTGGTCGAAGGCGGGCGTCGCCTATTGTAGACCACGATTGTCGCCGACGCGTGTTTATATTCTTTTATCGCTGCTTTGCCGCTTTTAATTACTGTAGCCGGAACCGCGCGTTCCTCGAACGCCCATCATAAAAATATGGCTATCAGCTAAATGGAACTAGGACTGTTTGTTCTGTACGTACGAGGTGGTAATTGATTGATATAATCATTCACGAGCGTCTGTTATAAAGAGAATGCGTTCGTTAAGGTAGAGGGGAGTTAGGTGTACAGGAGAAAGAAAGCGATAAAGTAGCTCTAGGTTGTGCACTAGCTGTCAAGATTGGCAAAGGTTCGATAAAACACTCGGTAACCACCGGTTAACCTGCTAGTTTAGGTTTCCCAGCAAATATGAAATTTCCTATACGAGTTCATCCGTAACTGCATTTTACGAGATACACGATATTTAATCGCTTCCTAACAATATATCTTACACGTTTTTTGCATCCCCATAATGTGTTATTTGATTGTATGCAAAATGCTTTCCTATAAAAGGCCTAGAATCCAATATCAGAATATAATAGAAAAAAGGTTGTAGGGTCTTTTGCACCAAAGTACATTTATCGTCGAAACAACATTCGAATTGGTTGCGCTGGACGTCAATTTTAAGGTAAATCGATTAACCTCGTTAAAATCTGCTATCAGTATTCCAGTTGCTTTCAGCGTGCCTCTATTTTTTCGTTGTCTAAGAAGCATCTTTTTTATTTAACATTTTTAGTTTTTTTTTCGGTGTAGTATGAAGGACCTGCCACTCTAGCCAAAAAAGGAGGTTCATTAAACTTATTTGGGGCTTCTCGAGCAGACCTATGAAAGAGCATGGTAAGAATATAAGCAGCAACAATGTTTTATGTTTTGCTGCATCTCTGTTTTTCTTTATCTTCCTAATTATTCATTTCTACTATTACTTTTTGCCTGCGCTGTGATTTGAACCAGCGTGGCAACATACTTGTCAATTACCGTTACCGAGACAACGCACAGAGGTACGCATTAGTCATCCAGACGAAGCATCTCCCTATAATTCCTTCTCGCTCTGACAGACGATTAATTATAGTTTCGGAAATTATAATTATTTAAGATTGCCTAAAATGGAACGTTTCTTGGAAGAGTAAGTTCATTATTCTACTTCCACATCGACGCAATTGAAATCCACAATGCCATAGATGATTTAATTTCTTTCAAGGATGTCTACAGTTAACTACATGCTTTAGAATCCTATACATAACCCGGTCTGATGGATTCGATCTAATCTAACTTTCGCGCGCCTGTTAATACGGCCTAATAAAAACAAAGAAAACTCAACTCAGTTCAAAGCAAAGCAGACTCCTTCAACTGTAGAGGAACCGAGAGCTTCACCAAAAAAACAAAGATCTCACAGCTTTCTATATAACCGTCTCAAATTCCGATAACTAAATCGCACTCATATTTACTCCAGTAGATAAATATACATACTTAGGTGTGTTTAAATTATTCAGGGCGTCATTTTCCAAACGATGTGCTTCATTATGATCGACCTCATCTGATGTTCCAACTAGCACCATTTCCAGTTATCGTACCATGGGATTCTTTCTCTGCCTGTGCCTTTTCCCCTATACCCATATTCTTACTGCCTCTTAACCCGTTGATATCGGTGCATCCTCCGATTCGCGGCCAAACGAACGGCGACGAGGAGAAACAGGCAGCGGCGCAAAGGCAAAGGGTCTGGTGGGGTCGTCACCAGCATATCCGTGACATCATCGTCACCATCATCGAACAACTCCCCCTGCATGATACATCAGCTGCCCGGGCACTCGGGTGCGGCCGATTCATCCGACCGCTGAGACCCCCACCAGTCCACTTCGACGCTCTTTACTATTTTCACGCGAGGCTTCTGTCTCTTTCGAAGGACTCCTCTCTTCGGCAGTCGTCGTCCTGTCTTTCCCCTCTAGTTCATCGTGAGCCAGAGGACTTTGGTCGGTCTGAGTTGAGTTCGCTTGCATTGCGCCACGTTTGTTTCTCGATCAACTCCATAGTGCCGCGAAGGATCGGCTGGGCCTCGTGCAGCCAGTTGGGGCTGCTGCCGCTGCTGTTGTGGAAGGGGGCGGAGAAGTGGTGGAGAAACAGCAGGCAGGATCGCGCGCTTATCGTAATCAGCACCATTTTCTTCTTCGTTGTCGTCGTCATCGTCGTAGTCATTGGCATCGGTGAGTAAAGCCAAATAAAAACTACACTAAAAAACAACACATTTGATTGTGTTTTTTATTTGGACGAGGCGATGCCGCGGCCATTGCTGCCGCTAACATGATCGTCGGTCGGTTTCTCTTTCCTTGTCCCATCACCTCGTCTCTCGATCACTCTCGTCGTACGAGTGCGTACTCAGAGATGGGAATTGAGAATAAGCTTTCTTCCCGCCGTCCAGTCCTCGTGGGGCCACGGTGTAGCAGGCAATACGGCAATCATTCAAGAAGACCTCGTCTATGCGGCAGGAACCCTGAGGTCGCTGCTAGGTGCCACCTCCTTCCTGGGCCGCCCTCGTACAATTACGATTGCCGCGCCACTGCCGCCGCCGCAGCCGCCGCAGCCGCCGCCTGCATTTGTGTAGAATTATCCATGAACGGCCAAGAGAAAATGCAAGACCGAGCGAAATATGAAGTTAACGGATACATACAGTGGAGCCGGCATCAACGCACACAAGGGCACCATGACCAATTCTAAACCTTCATAACACTAATGGGTACCCTCCTCAGCCATGTTCGCAGGCATTACTAGGAGAACCAACCGCTATAGCTGTCTGCGGAAGGACCTTCGTTTGTGCGACATCAGCTATATCATAGTGGTGCAACGCTATCGCGGCAACGCCTGTGATAGTAGTTCAGTGTCGACTGCTGCTGCTGCTGCTGATGGAGGCTATTCACTATATGAGCACATTGTACGTCGTAGAACCAATACAGAATGGCGCTAGAGCTTCCTTCTGTATGGGGGGAAATACAAAGGAGGTGCACGCTTACATGCTACTAGCAGTGTGGCAGAGTAGCAGCGACTTGTAGTATCCGGCCTGTCGGAGCAACGTACATACACATACAGATCTACGCAAAGGCCTAAATAGGAAAACCTCCGCCATTATGCTTTTTGCTTCCATCGTTGTTTACGCTTGGCTTCTTTTCCTGGAGAATAGTGTCAGTCAGGCTGGTTATACTGCTAGCACTTCTCTGTTCCACGTACTGTTCTATTTGTCCATCGACAATGCTTAGCATTGTATTTTAAAGGGAAAGAGACGCTTTGGAACGTTTCGATTACCTTGATAGTGGAGCGGCTACTACCTAAGGTGTGGCTTTGATCCCAACTGAAATTCAATGATACATCAAACTATTTAAACTCCATATTTTAGAATAACCATGAATTCTGCATTAGAGTCTACGCTCGGAGTATATTCGGAAACTAGTTCCCTAATCCCCATAACGGTTAATGCTCATTGTGGCAGTATTGCCCTTTAAAAGTTCCAGCCCTTACATGGAGCTAAAGAACTGCGAACAATTTGCGTAAGGTATCCTGTGATGAAGTAGCGAAACAACATGCTTTTGTCGCGAAAAAAACGCCAGATCTATGCACCTTGTATGAAGATGGACCAAATACGAGGATCAGTTTTGATGAAGAAAATAATAGACAAAAGAATAGCGGATAATAGCAAAGGAATAACGACAATCTAACAAAGGGTTGATCTATCAGCAGTAGTAGATGATCGATGCTTACGACAGCTGACACGACTAACAGATAGGGGTTGAATTCTTCCTGCTACGAAATTCAGCCTTACAGGTAGTTTCAAAGTGTGGAGACTCTTTGCTCCCGAAGAACTCTACTATCAACACGAAGTGTGCTAAATAGCAGTGTGAAATCCAAGGCACAAGCAGAATGTTATTGTTTATGTTCATGCTGCGTCTTTTCAGCAATTCGAAAGTCACTTCTCGCAGAAAACAATGCAGCGAATGGTCCGCTATATGTTAGACGCACTGCTTTCGAAGTACCGCTCCTGCAGTCGAGTGTCGGAGTGTTGTTCCAACGGTTTTAATAGTTGGATTACCGAGAGAACCTGTAGTGTATCTCAAAAATGCCCCTACCCTCTACTCCTAGCTGAAAGCTATGTCGAAAGTGTAAATGATGATTGTGGCCTTAGACACATTACAATGTTTGTTTGTTTGTTTTTCTTGTTTGGCGAAATGTACCGCGAATAGCAGTGCTGCTTTTTTTTCCATTCTGCATCTAGCTGTTGATGTACCGCGAACAAAGCCTTTGAGGCACACCTAAATGAACAAGCGAGGATTGAGGAGTAGTATTTGTCGACTGAACCCGGGGCTGTCGATCGGTAAACGGACCACGAAGAACAATAGAATACACTTCAGTTAGATTAAATGAGACATGAAATGTTAGTTGATTGTGTCATCTCACTCTTGAGGTTATTCCACTGCTGAGGGTTCTGAAAGATTCCAGCTGAGCGTGGAACGTAATCCGGTAATTCTTTAGGCATCTACAGATGGGTTTAGGTATACCCTATCGTGTATACCTAAACCCATTTGTAGGTGTTCGGGTAGATCTTGAACAGGTAACAAGCTGTAATAGCTTACGATTTTTTTTATTTCTGAAGCAATGTTCTGCAATAACAGTAGACGTAAAACGCGAAATGAATTTTTGCTAAAAAGAAGTCGATGCAGACTACTGTTTTCACCTAAGATTTGCAACGCTGAAATAAATTCTATACCACGTTGATAACTATTGGTAGACAACCTACAACTACAGCAAAATATGCCCTGGGCCGACATTTCAAGGGGTCCACTCATTATTTCGACAAACAGTTGTGAAGCAAGGAAAATCATTATCACCCCATCAATCACTGCGCATCTTCCTTGCGGTTAGCATTTCACAATTAGTGGTTAGGATCTATATTACATTTTGATTCGTTGCATTTTGTCTGCTTGACCATTCATTCTCCAGCAGTAGTACGATCAAAAAACAGATTTTAGCGTCTCCCGAGTGAGAAATGAGCGAGATCGTATATAGGCGGTTTGGCTCTCATATGTATAATACCCAGGCGAATTAGTGTATCTTATTCCACGCGCGTTACTTTTATGGTAGATGGCTCTCCTTCGAATGCCCGAGCCATTAAATATTGGCCTGCTAAGGTGAAACGAAAGGAAAGTCGACGATAGCTATACAACGTAGTTATCGAAGTTACGTATGGGTAGTCAGGAAATTCGTCCTGCAGTGGCAGTAGCAACAGGAACACTTAACCATCAATATGCCTAGTACGAGGTCTCTGCCAATCTGATTGTTCTCGTTTAAAAATCAGCCCGGGTTATGAATTGCTACGGATATCAACAGCTGCAGGATAGCTGATTGTGTACAGCTCCAAAGAGTCACTGCACAGTCGAAACATACTGTGTCATATATCCGACGATCGACGGATCCACAATCTCTATCATCGTCCAGTATGTCGAGCAACGCCTGATCATCAAGCGCTGCTCGCCTCATTCGATAGTACCACTGAATAAATTGTTTTTGCCACTGCCGCTGTGCAACTGTCGCGGAGTTTGGTTGAGCCTGATAAAGTGTATGCACCAAAGCAGGCATCTTTGCAACCGAGGTGGTTAGCGTATGGGCGAAGCTACACCCGGCAGAATGGCCACATTGTGTGTTAAGACAAAAA
Organism: Varroa destructor; assembly: GCF_002443255.2. Lineage (NCBI taxonomy): Eukaryota > Metazoa > Arthropoda > Arachnida > Mesostigmata > Varroidae > Varroa > Varroa destructor. The sequence continues at coordinate 24,445,981 of NW_019211459.1, forward strand.
AAAATGAAACTAGGTGAACTACGTATCATCGACCAGGTTACCCTTTATATGCGTATGATAGTACCGGACCCCCAGTCAATGACCACTAGTCAATCAGTGATTTGTTATTTCATTGCAGTAAATCATCTCCATTGAGTCAGGAAACACCGTACACATTATGCGTCTAGAGTTTAGTTACCAGCAGTCCTGGTAGTCAAACTGTGGTACATACGCAGACACAAGCACTATATATGGTGGCTCAATCGTCCTGTCGCGGTGTACCAGCCTTGATAGTGGATTCGGTTATAGTCTGGTGAGCCGGTTATCGACAAGCACTCCCGACTAACACATTGCCTTCGACTGGTTTGAATCGCGGTCATCCAATTCAACATGAGGGAAGAATGGTGCCATCGATTCGGTAGGACGGATCGAACCGATCTCAATCATTGTCGATTTTTGTGAGGCCCCGATCGGCTCGAGAAGACCGCGCTCCGCTGGTTTAGCGTGGTCAACAAGGACTGTGATCCTTGGCGATTCTTGTAGAGTCCGCTGCTAGACAAATGCGCAGATAGCATGGCTAAGCAACCCTTCACGAGCTGGCTCCCTCTGGGCGCCACTGTTCTGTTGGCTAATAAGGCGCTCGCAGTTTTATGAACGGTCTTCAAGAGCCGAAGAGCACGCGGCACTTCGCGTTATTTAGGGACCAATCCTAATCCAGATGTTGCGAACTCGAACACTCGTCGCTGTCAATTACATATCTGTATTTTGTATTGCGTATTACTAGCCATAGTTGGAATGAAACAATATTTGAACTAGTATGAGTTTCGCACCTGGATTTGTTGTTAGGTTAGGGCTCTAAACGTTTTCATATGTAAATTATTACGTATATGCATCTGGAACTTGATTTGGTTAGAATGTTTTTTGTAAATATTTTTATCGTTGCATTACTTTACGATGTGTTTGCCATCAAAAAGTCTGTCTACATTGCGGAGTCAATCTTGTTAGTAGCAAGGACTATGCTTCCGTAGTACGGTGCATTGGTAAAGTATCTGTCTACTAAACTTACGGATTTTCGAAGTAGTCTGAACTCGAAACCGGGCGCCGACAAATACTCATTTCGTTTTGCCCCGGAGGGGGGCACTAGTTTGCTGAAGGAGCACGGCTTCACGGCGGTAGAATCTCTGTGAAAGAAAGTGCCATGTTTACAGGACCGCGTCCAGTTTTTGTTACGGTAATAATCCAAAGAGTTCCAGTTAAAATGACGATTTTTTAATTTCGTCTTCTTCAAAAAACCTCAACATGCCTTTCATAGGCCATTACAAGCAAGGAGGGACCAGAAGAAATCAGTTCTACTACATTGAGGTTAAGCATCAGCACTCTCCAGGCTGAGTGGATCTCGCTTAGTCGATTTGGAAAGGCGGCGGATAGTTCTCACTAATTTTCGATAAAAGACAAGGACTTCAGGTGCAATTCTTAATCGCGTCTGATTTACGTATGCCGAAATTCGTCATGCAGCTCTTAATGGACAAAAAAAATCAGCGAATAAATACAGAAGTGCAAGAGTTGCTGAAGGGTACAAAGCTATCACGGGCTCACTGAACTATTGTCTAGTACTGATTTAGTTTGGTAACAAATTATACACCAGACGCTCGTTGTCTAGTATCTGATGGGCATGAGGATCCACTGCCCCAAACGCAAGGTAGAATGTTAGCGTGTAAAAATGAATAAGATCTTTATTCAATAAAATACAGCGCCAGCGCATAACGCACCACTATTTCTGGCTAGTCTGTTAATCTCAGAACTCTGAGCACTATAAATGAAGCTCCGATTCCACCAACTGTATTCGTGGAAATACGGATACACGACAAAAAGAAAAAAAACAACACGGGACAATCCTGCTTCCGAACAAGCAACAATGACATACGCATGATTTTAAACGATTTGTTTTATAGTAAACGGCAAATCGGGATCAATGGTGCAATAATGATTAAGACCCAAGTGGCTGGTCCCCTAAATGCAAGCCACGAGAAGATCTAGTTACATATTTCAACATAAGGAATCACTAGTTTAGCATGTGAAAGTGTGTGTACCAGAATCGTTCTAAGCGGTTCGATGTGTCGACCAATTCAGGCGCGGACCAAAAAAAACACGAATATTGAAATCCTTTATATTGTTATTACCGTCATGAATCCGATAGGCCACGTAGACGTAAATGATTCCCATTTCTAAACTAGAGAAGGAGACTTGTGTAGGGTCTACCATTCAACTGATTCTTCTGATGCTTAACAGCCATTCGCAACTCACGTCAAATGAGGAACGTATCAAGCCATGTAATCGTATTTGGTTTAGAGAGGTATTTCTCGTTACCGTTCGTTTTCTCCGTTTGCTGATTATTTCTTAGATCGGCTGTTCGATTCTACTTTGATTTTATAGCGCTCGGGCCCGTACGCTGTACATACTCGTTACGAGTACTTCGGTATTTTTGCCAAGGACTCGAAGATGGTGCTACTGCCAACTTGAAGCTCGAGAGAATAAACGACTAGCAGGTTTGTTTTGAGGGGTAAGAAGCTCGTCAATTCTGAAAGGCCTGCCTGATAAATGACTATCAGATGTTCTTTTTTTCTTTTTCTTTAACATCCTTACCAGTTTTCACCTGTTTCGTTGTATTGTGTCAGTAGGACTAGCGTCTAATAGCTTCGGAGAAGTTTGTACGCAACTTCAGCTTGAATCTGGCTAATTACATTAGATGTAGTAGAACAAATAAGGATCTAGTTTAAGAGAAGAAGCTTCCGTTACTTTTGCCTGGAACAAAATTGCGGCCATTTTTGTTACCTACCACTACTACCCCTTACTCGACTCAATAATCGCAGATGACACAAGGTGTCGAGCGGTACTGTGTATTATTATATGCCCGCTAGTAAGTAGCGGCTAATGTTAAGATTCTGTGTGCTAGCAAAGCAACAGACAAGCTGTGCATGTGCATCTGAAAATACCTAACATGCTTGTCCAGAAAAATGCACCAAAACACCCATTGTCGCTAGAGGGGTCGATGGTCCTATGCTGGGACATCGAAAGGTAGTCAACACACTTGTGTGCTACATCTATAGTATCTGAGAGTTACTGCCGAAGCTGATTCGTAACTATCTTCGTTGATTTAATAAGAGAGTTTGGTCGCGTGTTGAGCTCTAACCAGCTGCATGTGGGTGATGTTCACGGGAATCATAAATACTATAGCATGAAGGGAAAATGAAAATGGCCATAAGTGCCGTCATAGCTTCTTATTCAGATACGTAAAAAAGGTTACGTTTTTCTAAGTCTCAGCCGTCTCTTCTATGACACACTTCGGTATCGCTGATTAGTATTGCTTCAAGAATCTGCCATGGTAGGCAACCTAGGATGTCCATACAGGGCAATGTATTCATCGCTTTTCCCATGACTCGAATTTACGGTGGAGGGTAAGCGTACGATCAGATTTGAACCCACTTGAAACACTCTTCCATTTTTAAGTCTAGAAGGAAAGCACGCTACCATTGTACTCTCATAGAGACTATATGCAAATACACAGATTACTAGGCTGAGAAAATCAGGAAGTCACTATAACTAATAAAGATAAATAGATCCTGTAAAACGCTGTTAGATAGACTCTTGTTAGATGTCCACAAAATATTATATAGAGTTATAGTGCAGGAGAAAAAAACAGACGCATAATTTATCGAACGTTGTAGATCAAGACTCGCCGTACGTTTTACACAGTTCTCGTCGGCACGGGACGTTAAATGACAAAATATCTGCACTCTGGCACTGCCGATCAACTAATCTATCTATTTTTTTTAATATTAACTTTTTTTTTAAATATTACTTCATATGGTGTAACGAAGAAACCGCTGTTTTAAGCCTCCTAGAAATGCACTGGGAGTGTGGGAATGGTTCTACAGCTAAAATATATTGAACAACAATAATTTTACGACACATTTTCTTAATAGATGCGTTTCCGTATGAGTTCAAGTTGCTAATAACCAGTAAATTGTTTATTTCTGCTTCTTTGCATGTTTTTTCAATTGAAAGCCGAGCCGTGTTGTTATCATCGTTACCATCAGTATCACGAGTGAACCGCGTTTGCGTTTGTAACATTTATACCATTACGACCTCATTGCCTAAGGACAGCTAAAGCCTTGAAGCTAATCCAGACCCTGGAAGCCTGACCGGATCAGTTAGATAAATGAGTTGTGTACCTGCATTGTCTGTTCGTGTCGTACCATACAGTTCCGCTTCGTGGAGCCCGCATCGCTTTTGTTGATTGGTACAGAGTCTACTGTTAGCACCCAAAATATTAGCCAAGATACATCTTCAGGGGCTCAAAGGAACGAGCTTAGTGTGGCATTGTACCGGATTGACTATTATGATATGTACCACCAAAACGCAATCGTCGCCCCTTCAATAGCCTTTGTTGTGCCTGCACCATTCTCGCATGAACGGTTTCTGTTGCTGCTTCAACGAGAGCTTGCCCGCCACCCTTTCCCTCCCTTTGCCCCCAAGGGCAACAGAACCTAACACCACACGGATTTGTGCTCACAACACATACTTGGGCCACCACAGAGATCCATAGACAACTCTACGACCACACATAAAATATATGGATCACCACACCACTTCGAAGCCATGATACGGTGCAATCGTATGTTGTTGTCGTAGTTGTTGCCCATGTTCATAACAAACATTAGAGCAAACAGGTTGTTGGCCGTACGCGGGGGCTATGGATCGCTGCTTCCTTCAGCAACAAGAGTGGCAATTACATCAACAACAAACTGCGGGACCGCGTACAATAGAGCGTATTCCAGTATTGCTCTGAACTAGTCCCAGTTAGGACTCGTACTTGAATGCGTTCAGTGTTGTTGTGTATTGTTTATAAACCCGCGGCTGAGACGAGCAGCCTTCGCATGATCCAAATACGTTTGTTGGCTATATACAAGTAGGCAGGCTTCGGCTGAACGCCCGAATCGCTACCGCTAGCAGCAGCAGCAGCCGGTCTATATGAGTCCGTTTCTATCTCTGCGTCGTCTAAGCGCTATTATCCTTACCGACAGGAATGAGATGGAGAGACGCGTTGCAGTCCGTGGAATGTGGCTGCTGTTGCCGGATCGAACTGTTGGGTACGGACGGCTATAACTGGATGATCGCTGGTTAGGCTCAACTCGTCTTCTGCAGGATTCAACGACGGCGAGCGAACGCGCTCGGATCTCTATCTCGCAGGCTTTTGCTAACAACCACTGACTCTCCGATGGTCGTAACCCGTTCGACGGGATTCCGACCTTTCTTGCGAGAGAAGAGGAGAAAAGGAAAGATGAACATACAAAGTAAAACCCAGGACTATAGGCACACTGCCGAGACAGGCCATCGGACGACCAGATGAACGGAACACGGAACGAAAAACAACGGGAGGACGACAAAGACAAGAGAAAAATGTCGCGCCATATTTTTAAGTACGGGTTAAGGGAGGATAGGGCAAGCCTGCACAGAGGCCGCAGACCCATAGGGATACATAGATCTGCTGACTATGTGCTCCGTAGGATGAAGACACACATACGCAGTGCATATAATGTGTACCATAGAGGTATAAACAGCACATGCACAACCATTTATATCCACAGCCCCACAAGCATACACATACGGGGGAAGGATGGGGTGTAACGTTGACGATGGGGCATAGCCATAGCTATATAGAACAAAGCAATGATGACGACAGGACGGGCTTCATTTAGCCCGCTAGTTGGACTAGCAACGGTGCGGATTGTATCCGCGTGAGAGACATGTGCATATGCTATAGAGCTTGTAATGGTGCTAGGACTCCGTGGCTCTTCGTGTGAGTGTGTGTGGTACTTTGCTGCTTTGGTTAGATGCGCCCATAGAACCGACGCGCACACCAACCGGGTTAAGGGTAGATTTTGCACAGACACCGAAGAACGGTAACCAGACACGTACTTTTCTAGGTAAAAAAAGAGGAGAGGCCGACGGGTAAAGGGGGATTTTGAGCGAGAGGAGTGAACTAGCGACAAACGCGCGGACTGCATGTCATCGCAGACATTCGTCAGCCTGCCAGACAGCCCCCCGTCTGATGTGACTGGTATTGCTGTCGCAAGTACCGTTGCGCAGCGGGTCCTTGTTAGTATGAGGTACCGATGCTATACTGATGCTTGATACACCAGCAGATCACCTGAGTCCCTGGGATCGTTGCTCTTTCTATTGCTGCTGCTGATGATGATGATCAGGATGGCGGCGGTGATTTCTCGTAATGCTGATGCCTTTATCGTGTGCCTTCAACCCTAACTATTTTAAGCGATAGAAATATAGATGTATATATATAGCCATAGTACAGGCTGGTAGCACAAAGCAGATCAGATGAAGCCGAAAAAAGGTGTAAGCCATCATATGAATCGTCAATGCAAAATTATATTCAGCTGTGTGTGTACATGCTTTTCCAGAAATGAATATATGTCTACGTGAGAGTAAATATGTTGACAGGAATCATCACAGTATATCTTTACGTATCACTGTCGCTTGTGCGGTTTTCACCTATGACGATTGCATGATCAGAAATAATACGACTGTGATACAAGGCCACTTCAGTGTGATCCTGCAATTAAACTTATGGCATCGGCCTCGTGATGGTTATGGCATAAACCAAGATGTCGTTAATAGCATTCTAGCTGAAATAGGATTGGCCTTTATTATCTATACTCGTTTCAAGGCTTTTCCAGTATTTTTCCTTTAGCTCGTACCTGCAGTCTTGAAATTCGTGCTGCCTTCGCGGCCAACCGCAGCAAAGCGGCCTCGTAGTTGTGTGTGCTTTAAAATGTTCGAAAGACGACGAAAAAGAAATAATGAAGTAGAAGCTACGGAGCTGGCCATATTTCAAAACAATGACGAGTCGACAATGGAACGAAATACTCGGTACGTTAACTGTTGAGCGTCCAACCTGCAGTTCATACGACTGATAGATTGTCGGCTCTGCCCCTCCCGGAGGGGTAACAGGTCTTTCGGCTCTCAAATAGAAGGAGAGGCCAACTTTATATGTATAGCTAGCGATACGGAGTTTAGCACACGCAAGCACTTTCGATTGGTGTTCAGATGAAAATGAGGCGCCAGTGTCCAGCCAGGTCCTCGCTGCACCTCCGAAACGGCTGACGAATTAGCGAGAGGTTCCTGCACAAGAGCAGTTCCTCCATGTTTTCTTTCATTTGTTGCTGCGTTGGTCATCATCGCGCAAATCCATCACAGAACAACGGATAATGAAGCTCGTGCGGCCTTGTTCTAAACCAGAGAAGGACAAGGCTGCGAAAAACGGTAGGAAAAGCATAAAAGGACCAGACGGGACTAGCTAGGCCTGTTTGCTTGTTGATCCTTGTGTGTAGCCATCTCTTCTTGAGTGGCCTGCGGCTAGAGGCTGATGATGAACGATGGAGATGAAAGGGGACACTTGTCACATAACCTACATTTCTGATCAGAGCTCGTTGTGCCGTTCGCGGCATCATACTCAAGAGCGCCTCTTGACAAAAGTCAACATCAACAATAACAGCAGCAACAGCAACAAAACTAACAACAATCGTGCATTCTCACTAAAAATGCTCTTTAGAGATGGGGCAAATATTACCGACAGCCCCAAGAGAGAGAACGGGGGCTGTAATAAGCGGTGACACTCGCTAGCAAAACATGAAACCTGAGCGGGAGAGAAGAGTCTCTAAAAGCTTAAACATATAGTTGTAAGTTCAGATTGTAATTTTACCTTCTTCTAAACAGTTTAAATAGGCAGGGAACATTATTATCGATTTCAAATTTGTTGTTGCTACGTTCAAAAAAACTCATACTATGCCATAAGCTTGCGGACTGAAGGGTTGGGATCTTTGAAGTGATTTCACGTTGAGATTTTTAAGGTAAGACTCATTGAACTCACGCGGTTCGTTGAACATAAGAATACATAAAGAGAACGAATAGAGAACGTCTGGAAACTTTATATTCAACTACAATTATCGACTACTGATAGTTTTTCTATTGTTCACAAAGAATGGTCAAATAAAGTTAAGTCTTTTGAAGTTTTTGAAAATTTGTTAAGAAGTCATCGCGAACTGAGTAGTTCTGGAACTATTTTATTCTCTGCCTACGACCAATATCTCGATTATGATGCTCTTCAATCAAGGCTTTTGAATCTAAGTTACTAGGTGCGTAAGTGAGCGTTAGTTCTAATAGCTCCTGATTCGATTCGAGCTCGAACGGGCAATGCACGTTACCGATCCAGTATCCTATTTGCCAGAATCTAGCTGGCAACGAATTCAAAGCCAGCAAAAGTAAGGAAAAAGAATAGAGCGTTCTGGTTGCAATTGTGATCCGTGATAAGTGGAACTACGCTTTACATGTACCTACTCAGGTACAAATAAAAGGCATATGTACACTCGTGCTGATTTTCTACGGGCTAAGCTCGCGGAATAGTTTTCGTTTAGCGCTGGAATCCAGCCATCTGACGAGGTGCTTAACGGCGATATCAGGCGTAAAAATTGAAATACTTAGTTTTTCAGGTTTCCGGAAGGGCGTCACGTGTACTGACATATTTAGCCATTGGAAAAGAGGCTATCTTAACTAACCGTCCAAGCAGCTCATGAGTGCCATCACGAGGTACGACGATTCGTCACTTACGTTTTGTCAATTGAGGAGTGGTCGATGAGGTGAGGCGGCGCCACCGCCTTTGCAACCATCGAGCTAAAGATGTTTGCTGGTTTGTGGTAAAACAATGATGATAAACTGTTCAAGTTGATTGATCTTCCTGATGATTCAAAGCACTAAACAATTACAAATTATGGAAGCATTCAGTGCAATAAAAGTGCTCTGCTTGTAGTAGTTCAGTCTGCGACTGCATCTGTGATTGTCTATGAAACACAGTTATACCCAACTTTAGGTCAAATTTAATTAACTCACTTTGTATATTGAAGTTAAGTGCTTTGTTATTACTTGAAATCAAAGTACTAAACCGTTGGAACCTGAGAGGGCTAAAACGATTTCGACTCGTGAAGAGGAGGTGTCCAGGTGAAGGAACAATTGTCTCAGTGGATAGGATTTTCAAATACTGTATTTTTCTAACTACATAGAGCTTAAGCACATACTTGAAGATTATAGAATTACAACTATACACTTTTAAAAGACACGATGACCCATTTCTAAACGCTGTTGTCATTTATTTAGTCGCCATCTTTGGTAGGAGAAGTTGACGCATGGTATAAATCAATATTTTTTTTTGTATAATCATCCTTTACGCAGAGTTACTCTTCAATCGTATTCATATCACGAGAAGAGGATTATTATATTGGGAGTGCTGTCCAAGTAAAGGCCGAGCTTTAAAATGGTTTGCACTTATTCTTTGCCAGCGGCTCTTCATTGTCCGTTCCTAGATATTCAAAGGTGGTGAGCTATGCCTGTCTCTTGTAAACATCCTAATCTTTAATCATTTTAACATTTGATTACCGGACCAAATAGGACCGTTGTGGTTCTGCCACGTAGCTTCTACGATTCACTCTTATCATTGTTGAAGTTATAATAAAATAGACTTCTGCAAGTACCACAACGTAATTTTGATTAGGTCTGAAAGGCATAAATACACTTCAGTAAACTTCAGCTAATTATGGTGGAAGTTTATTAAGACACCATACACGAAAGGTGTTTAGTTTTCATTACAATCTCGTCTGATAGCTGTTTACTGTTCACTTCAACCTCTCACTTACTTCCAGAACTCGTCGACATACGTAAAATTTGTTAGCATTATTAGCAAATAGCAAATTAATTAGCAGCGTGCCACCATGTAACTATTGTTTTCTAAGGGAGTTTTAACAGGGGCATTTGTCGCCCCTAAGCCGATCTTACGATTTTCGAAAGTTCCGTTTCGGCTATCCAAGGAATCACGAGGTTACAAATTTGCCTCTGTTTTGCAACCAGATCATCTACACTATTGATATAGCTACTATACTATTACCTAACGTACTCACATCAATGTCCTGAAAGGAGACGTCCCAATTGACTCCATCAGCGGTCGTTGCAACCGGAACCATCCAGCGTCCATTAATCTCAGTTAACTGAATATGCGCCACATCGATTGGGCCTGTTGAGGGCGTACCACAAGAGTTGGTTTCACTTATACCGTTGTTGCCTCCAGTCGGCTGCACTTGCAAGGTCGAAACACCTAATAGCTGAACTTGTTGGCCTTGGTTAGGACGAACTAGTTGCTGCGGCTGATGCAACTGCTCTTGAGCATTCTGCTGATGAAGCTGCTCCGATCGTTGCTGCTGTGGTAGCAGCAGCAACTGCTGTTGTTCTGATTGCCCTTCACGGATTTCGTGGACCAGGACCTGTTGTTGCCCAATTCGTTGGTTAGCTGAACTTACTGTTTGACGGGCGGGACATTCGTTTGCGGCTGATTGTAAGTGCAATGACTGTGTGCAATTATTCTGTGGAGACAACGGCTGCTGATGATGCTGTTGTCTTGAGGCTGCCTGCGGAGTCCACCAATCCATGCCCGGAAGGGTCATACCCACTGTGAGAATTCGCCAGGGGCCTTGAGATCGATTTCAAATTTAGCTGATTCGCGATAACTTCGTCGTGTACAACAGGTTGCTGTTTCACTCGCAAATATCGGGTTCCACTCACAAGCACAAAATGTTAACCCCCTAAAAATATATAACAACCTTCGGCATTTCCGTTTTTACCTACTGACGGTCCAGTTCGTGCTCTCTGTTCTCGGGCACCGGTCACGTTCTTGTTTACTTCGTCCTTTAAAGTAGCAAATAGGCCAACAACAAGGAAAAGGCGTTTCTGAATAGGAAAGTCCGCTGTTATCGGAACAATTAATAGTGGAAGAATGTCCGCACATGTAACTAGGTTGGAAAAAGAAAAGTGAGATTGTACGCTGTAAGGACGCACCTGAATCACCGAGGAACCGATCTCCCCACAGACAACTGCGATAAGCTGGTCAAACGTCAACAAGACGAAGGAAAACTTTAAATATTTCCAATTTTCTCCAGTCGACACGATGCCCGAGGGTATTAACCTGCATGGACGCAGCGACCAAGTGAGCTCAGTGGTCTCTCGTCTTAGGTCTACAATGTCTCCTAAATGTGTTCAATAGTCTACGACCACCGGTAAGAGGTGCTGATGATGTCCGCGATGCGGCCGCAGGACCGAACTGGCCGCGAATGCACCGTTGCCCGCCGCTGCTTCCTCCAAAACGAAAGTCCACGCTGGCCCCTACGGACATTTACTAGTTGTTGCTATAGCTGGTGCCTGGAACGGCAGCAGCAGCAGCAGCAGCAGCAACGACAGTTCAAGCATCGTGCGGCGTGCACTGGTCACACATGTACTGGCCATCCTCGCCTGAGGGAAAGGGTTGCTTGCCGTTCGTTTGGCCCTGCTATGTGCCTACCTCCGAAACAACAAGAAGATTTCGGCGGCGGCAGTGGCAGCATTGCCGGCGAATTCGCCAGCGTCGGCATGAATCTTGTTCTTTTTCTCCCAGGAAACCGGTTTCTGTTTCAAAATATCACCATCATTGCGCGGCAGAACAGCGGCCGGCGCTGCTGCTGTTGCTGCGGCCGGTACCGTAGGCCACATCGCACACAACATATGGTCAGCTAGTTGGACGGCGCATCGGCTTGTGCTGGTGTTTTGGCCAGACAGCTAGAGAGAGAGAGAGACGAAGTAGAGTGTACGGAGAGATAAAGTTTCTCCCCATTTCTGCGAGTCTCCTCTCTGGCCGCTGGCCAGTAATTCCGCGGCAATCCGCGCGAACACGCATCTCCTGCCTATGAGGACAGAGAGACGGGCGCACACCCTAAGAGTCTCACACGATCGACCTAGGGCAGCGCCTCTGCCGCCAGGATCATTCTACACTAGAACGCTGTCTCTCTGAAGTCTACACTCTGCGCGAAAGTCCGAACAGTGGTGCTCGCTGGCGCTGGAGCATTTGGCCGCTCATGCACCAGCCCCAATGCCCGCTAGGCCAATGCGTATACCATTTCTATTGAAGTAATCCGCCGATGCTCCGTGAGCACTGCTGCTGCTACTTTCGAAGTCGATGCCTAACGGTGCCTGCGGGTGACCGATGGAGAGTTCAAAATTCGCGCACACTCCATCTCCCTCCTCATTCACATAGAGACGGACAAATAGATAGATACGCGCGGCCAGTTGCAGAAGCAGCAACAGCGCTAGCAACGGCGACGGTTACCGTGTGTCCAACACCAGCATTAGAACTATGGGAAACTAACTTGTCTACGGTCACCCTTTGGCCGCTGCGGCTGCTGTTGGCATCGGCTTCACTTTCGATAACCCCAAAAGGGTGCGCGGGGTAGAAGCGACTGGTCGGTCATGCTGGATTGGATAACATGACCGCTAGGAGGATTACAACAATAAAAGGGACAAAAGAATACGGCAGCAACGGGAGACAGAACACAGAATAAAGATGAGGTTAGCATTACCGAGGACTCGAACAGGCTCGTGGACCGAGTTAAGGCCCAATGGTGGACTCAATCGTAGAGGTGAAACGATATATATAAGCAAGAGAATCAGCCGAATCAGTAGCAGCAATAAGCAGCAGGAGGGATGGATTGCGTAAGACGGACACACCCAATATTCGACAGCGCGGCTTGGCAGCTCGGGTTGAACTACTCAAGTTCGCGTTCATCGTGCTGGCGGTGATAGCGGCGGTGGCGGCGGTGGATGACAGAAACAACGGCAAAATCAGATGAATCGCTTGCTCTCTCATTGTCGTTAGTGGACTTTATCAGTAGCAGTCTTGAGCCCAATTCTGAGCTCACTTGAGACCATCGAATCTGGGAACAGCCGCCCCCGATTTAGGCTGGCTTATACATAGCGGATAGGAGCATATAACAAGGACAGATACCTGGAGACACATGTGCACTTCATGCAACGTTCAATGCTAACATGCTTTTCCACCGGCCGCTTCAGCCACTAGAACTCGAGCTCGTCTACGACTGCAGGACCGCTGCGGTGTGTGCAGCGGTCTTACGAAGATAGCAGCCAAAGAAGAAGGGATTTAACAAATGAGTTTAACAAGCGAAGGCGGTTTTCGAAGCCATTGTACGGGCTCAATGGCGGTAAGGCTCCGCAGCCCCACCTACAGTCGTAACCCATCAGAAGGCCACGTTTAACATCCACCAGTTCAGAAGCCGTGGACCTAATTGAACAACGGCCGAACCAAGCAAAATGTACGATATCGCAACCAATATTATTGGACGCCAGTGGTTTAAACAGTTAAAAGCAGAAAAGAGAAATGCATAGCCCCCGGTCAGAGCGGGGGAACACGAGCAATAGTCTTACTACAAAGTCGCAAATGAATGCGCAATCCCTAGCCTTTACGCAATGCCATTATACATTGAAGGCATTGAACTAGAACGAACTGATCGCGTCTCGAGAACTATCCTCCCCCGCTTATTTTCTATGGAATTAGAATCACTGCACGTCCAGAGATACATTGAAAACAAGCACCTCACTGCTTGCGTCACGATCGCGCGTCCGTCCTTTTTGTTAACCACGAGTAAATGTACTACGAGAAATATAACGGCTGCATTGCAACGGAGGGCCTTGTGAAATCAACTTTAAATGAATTCACTCTCCGAGTCAAAGTTAAAGACTTATTTCTACCTACAATCGTCGCTCAATGTAGCAGAATGAATCCGTGCCGGCTTTTGTGAGAAGCACGTAGACTACTGGTTATCTCTGTGATCCGCAATCTATTTCGTTAAGCGTAGCTCGAACATGAATACCATCTGAAGAGGCCGTTTGTGTTGAGAAAACGCGAGGGTTACATTAGCTACGATACGTCACAGGATAATAGGAGCTATTCCTTGCTTACAACGTTCGCCCAGTAGTAGGCCTTATAACCGATCAGTAGTAGGCCGATCATAACGTCTTAGCAGTTCTGTTTGTCCTTAAGGCTAAACTGCTGCTGGATATCAACAACTGACCGCTGACCGTAATGTTAACGCTGAAAATAATCGTTTATTCAATTTACTACATAACCCTTATAAGAAAGAAGCTATCTGAGACTCAATCCTGAACACCTGAACCTGCTAACACCGCTAGCTAAAAACTGGCAGAGGAGCACTATGCACTGAGAACGAGAAGACTGAAGGCAGTTTTTTTTTTTTTTTTTTTTTTCTTAAAAAGTACAATTTTTTTCACTTCGCTATCCTTACCAATTACTGATTATTTATTGTCCACTATATAGATACGGTATAGGTAACAGTATTAGCGACCTGTCTGGCGATTATAGTTGGCCTGCCACCAAGATTTCAGCGTTTTGCAGTGCAAACCTATCGCTTACTTGGCGAACAGTTGCTGTTGTATATAGTGGACGGTCTGCAAGCTCGAGTTAACACTGAGTTTCTTGGGCTGGTAATAATCAATCTTCACTATATCTGAAACACAGCCAAGTATTAGTCTCAGTTAAATAAAAAAAAAAGTATCCTGATCTCAGACTAACCTGATATACAGATATTAATCAGGACAAATTGGAAGTATAAAAGTCGAGTTGTTATTAGAGGGAAAGTAGACTTATGATTAGAAAACAAATACAAAGCTACACCTAACCTTTTTTTTTTTTCTATTACTACTTCACACTGGTAAACCTACGCCCCTCTCTTAGAGCTCATATACTATCTAACCTCTTGTAGAAAAGAAGCTGCCCTTGAAACAGACAGTAGCTTCTCTACGGTAAAAACCTTAGAGCTGTCCACCAAATACGTTACCCAATCTATTTTCTAAGATATTAAGTTATGCAGTGATTAAGATATTTCCGAGTAATTTTCCAATACGTAAGCCACTAATAGCAACTCTATGTCATACGCATCCTTAGACCGGTCCCAGAATGCGTTTGAATCTACGATGCCAGTACTAAAGACGGAATTCTTTAGTATCTCTATTTGAGCTCCCTAAAGTAGATTTCATAGATTTTTTAATTGTGAGTATACAAGCAAAGCTTTTATGCATAGGTGTCCTGGTAATTACAGTAGCATTCTGCGATACGTCTTAATATGCGTTCATTTAAACAAAACCTAAGCTTCTTTTCGAACAACCTCTCGCCCGCAGAAAAATGTTTTGCTGGCCCACGTCAAATCGCCCGACTCGTCTATATCCCATAGTGCTAATCCTTCCCTATTAATGGGGTGTCTCTTTTTATGACCTCACCAATCTGAGTATACCCTTTTCCCTAAACCTGGCTCCCTTCATTAGCAGACCATATAATGCCTACCTTGACGGGCATTCTAGTGCACCATCCTGCTTCTCAACAGGATTGCTTGCTGGAGCACTTGCATTCGAAATACCCGTGTATCCCTTGTCCAACTAATCACATTCGTTATTGCATTGTATTTTGTCCTCTTTTCGGTTACTCATTGACTTTCCATTTACGCATAGATCAAGCCTTCGATCAGGACCGAAGCATGGAGTGTTTGGAGCCGTGATGTCTTGCACAGGTCTAAAACACATTCCGATCTTTGAATGATGGCGCTGCTTCAGGACGTGCACAAACGGGTTCTAAGCGACCGTTCAGGTGCAACAGGTGAACTTTTATATAAATAAATTCGCTGCAAGAATGAATGGGTGGTGGCTGTGGGATTGATAGGATGCCATGTCAACCTATTTTTTATATCATTCAACCTTGCCTAAAAAAAATCACTTTTAGGCGTACCATTGATTTATTTGTGTGTTCGCTCTGACACGTATCAAGCTTCACTTGTTTTGCAGGGGGTAGTTTACGATTCGTGTAGTATCACGGCTGAAGCTAATGGTCACATATTGTGTCACTATAGTAAAAACGGCAAAACATTTTAGGACGCATTCTTAGGATATGTTGAAAATCAAACCTCGTCTGTTTTTAAACAATAATTTTATCTATTTTTATCGGTGCTTCAGGTTCAGACTCAAACGCACCAACGAGTTTACCAAATTCAATTGGAAAGGACATCTTTTTTATTTAAATAATGGACCTGATTTTGGCTAAATTAACCCTAATAGTGGATGCTGGGTGACTGGAGAATTGATCCTTTGCCTCTGCTACCTTCGTCGCCATCTCACATACGTTTGTGGACGCCTTTTACTACAACCCATGATGACGTCTCATTATTGAATCAACAGGGAAAAGCACACGGCCGCAATATTCTGATATATGCACGCTCAGTTGTGCGCTTAACTTGTTTGTAGGTTTCTTTTTCTATGGTCTCGTTTCGTCTCAGCGCCGATACCGCCATGGGAGGTAAAGATGTCTGTGGGGTCTTGGAGATCAGTTTTGAATACATTTACAACAGAGTATATAATTATATTTACGCTGGTAAAATCTAGCTGTACACCGTATGTTTAAATGTTAACTTAAATTATTTGAAAAAGTCATTGTGTGGATGTTAAGTCTAAAGTCTCATAGCTTGGCGTTCGACACATCCCGCCATTGATAAAATATGTATGAATCATACCTTATGGGAGTACGGATTATGTGTGAAAATTTTGCAACTTGAAATTCTGCAATTAGTGTGGTGACGTTTTAGATGTGCCAAAGAACTTCCAAGTACCTAAAATAAATCTCGAATATCTGCAACGTTTTTGAGCTTTTCAACTATACTTTCCAAGAAAAGAGTATTCAATAATTTTTTGTGTACAAGTTACTCAACTTTTCAAGATGATACGACTACTTTAAGGCCTTCGTTCACGCTGGATCAGAAGTTTTTTTTGTTGTGTGTTTTCTGATTACTAGCAATTCCTACAAATTCATACCCATATGTCACGCGATCGTCGGTCTTGTTAGACTTGTAGATGTCCTATATTTTTCGTCATTATAAATTGTTGTGCTTACGAAATCTAAATGTATTTTATGATAGCATCGATTAGGGAAACTTATCCCAGCGTTCCCC
The DNA here is from genome assembly GCF_002443255.2 of Varroa destructor. Classification (NCBI taxonomy): domain Eukaryota; kingdom Metazoa; phylum Arthropoda; class Arachnida; order Mesostigmata; family Varroidae; genus Varroa; species Varroa destructor. The sequence continues at coordinate 24,462,912 of NW_019211459.1, forward strand.
AATGCCTTTTTCAGTCCACTTTATATTTTCAATTGCATTTTTCTGCAAAAAACGTTTGAAAAGCAAGCACAACATACTGTCATAGATAAATAAGCTAAGTTGGATTTTGAATATTGGCTGAATATGCCATAGAAATCGGTGTATTTTAGACGTTTTAACGTTAGACGGTTATTTTAGACATTAGGAACGGTTTAACATGACCTGTCGCCTTCCTGTTATCTGGGTCGAATAAATGCGGTGGACGACACTTTTCCAGAAATGTATTGGTCAGTCTTAAGAAGGTGAGCCCGATTGGATATGTCATTCTGAAGACTAGGGATTCTCAGGTTATCCGAAGAATTTTTTATTATCAGCTGTCGCATGCAGTAATTTAAAAAAAAATTGAAAGAAATGTGTAGAGCGCTTGAAAAGTAGGTACTTACAATGTAATTTGAACAGGTTAAATACTGGGTCGGCTTTTAATGAAGGTTCTGCTTATCCTCTAGTAGAGATAAAAAACGTACGGAACATCAAGTCTCAACATACAATTGTATTATGGACCTTCATACAACGAAATAATAAGTCACTTTCAATAGTTTCCTTGTAAAGGGCCTTTCAGATCTCAGTCATTACACTACCATACACGACTACACCTAAGTGTTATGGTCCACCCTGTGGCTCATGCTTCAGCAGCTATTATGTTAGAACAAACACTCAATAAAGTTTTTTTTTAGCTTCAATGACTGATGTTGTTGTTTTTTATTATTTATTATCATTTTTCATTTGTCTTCTTCTTTGCGTGTACTTCCTCATTATCATTACCTTATCTTGTATTATCTTAGCTTATTATTAATATTACATAATAATAGTGTGGCGTCGACCGGAGACCGTCCGTTGCGATCGGTTCATTTTCTGCTGGAGACGGGAGATTTGATCGTCCCTTATCTATTATATATAGCTTTCAGCCCTCGCCGCTTGCCTTAGGGGCGCGGCAAGTCAGAAAATCACCCTCGTGAAAGTCGCTAATCACTGGTTATTGTTTGATACACACACACACACACACACACATACACACCCTTCCACCCTCTCAGTATGTTTGACATGATCTATGTCTGCGTAGTACGCCAGCCTGCCTGGTCGACGCCATCATGTGTCACAGTATCCGCTTCGTCGACGTTCGCTCGCTCGCTCGCTGGCGTTTTTCTTTCGGTTTCCTTTTACTCTCCATCTGTCTTACTTTATGTCGCAATCTCTTAATAAAGTTTACACTAAAATAATTACAGACCTCATCCGTGTCAGGCGTCCGAAGTCCATCAGTGATCAATCACTTCGTGCACCTTTACTATTATCATTTTTAGCGTTATCAGTTGTTATCAGCAAGATCATTCTCGTCATCGTTCATTGTCATCACCACATTTTGCGATACAGTCTTGCTCTTTTCTTATTTGTATTATTATTATTATTGTTATATGATTGTACCGACAAACCTGAAGTATTAGTGTAAGCCCGTCGTTCCGTTGATGGCGGCTTTGCAGCTTTAGCCGGTAACGTGTTTTTTTTTTTTCACTCCCAAAATGTTCTTCTGTTTATCCTAAAACTATCTTTTTTATGCTTTGTTCTTAATCGACATCGTTTCCTTACGCACACCCCTTTTACCACTTTACACGTGCTTTCATTTTTTTATCTATATTATTCATTATCATTATTTTTATAATAATTCTCCGTAAGTTGCGGGCGCCTCTATTCATTTTATTTCGTTCATTCGATTGCTGTTGCCACACTGCTACTATTGACAGGGGCCATTCTTATTTCGTTCATCATCATCGTCTTATTTCATTACTAGAGTGTTATTTGTTTTCTTTTTACTACATACTCATCTGCCGCCTTGGCTTCGTCGTGTCTGAGTGGAACTGGTTTATGCTGAACTCTTTTTTTGTTTTCCGCGATGACTACTACAATATCTAAATCTGCTTCGCGAGTTAGCTATACGAGGGCGCTAAGGTCCAACTTGTTCAGTTTCACCAACCGCTCGGCAGAGGGCACCCTAATTTATGTACAGGGAACGGGCGCTCTCTAGATGGGAGCTCTTGACCCGTTAGTTTTATTCTTTTTTTATTAGGGGAAGACACACTCACGCCCACACGCTTACTCAGACACATACATACACACACTCACTCAAATATACGCTCATACCTTAATCGGTATTACATGTACATACATTACTAGGATTTGGCTCGTTTTATGCGGTTTGTATTCTGCTGTCTACGACCGAGGTTTATAGACATTGTTTTTTTTTTTGGTAATCCTATAATCGGCTACAGTCGCAATTGTTCACGTCCTAAATTAATACTATTATTATCATTATAGGCAAACTGAAGTGGGTGAAAGGGTCTTTCCGAAGGACTTTGAAACGTTCAGGGTTCTTGGGCGTTTTTAATATTGCAGCAATTCATTCGATGAAACGACTGCCTCTTACAGAGGCATATTCAGCCGGCTTCGTTCGTTGACGTTAGCGACATGACCTTAGCAGAATTGCTAAAATCAAACGAATACTGGTAATAGAGGGTGAGCCTATATCCGAAACACGAGAGCGAGATGTTTGATTTGTCCCTTGTTTATTACTATTTTATGTCTGCCTTGTTTCTCCTGCCAAATTTCCTCCTCTTTTCATACTGTTCGCAAAGTAAAGAGAGATCATCGTGAATGATTGAAGCTTATGACGAAAAACAGGTTCTATGTCCTCTATATCTTCCTTCCTCTTCATATTTTCGCCATTTCTTTAAGGGACTCCTACAAGAGAGGCTTCGTTTTGCGTCACACTCGTCCATAAACTGGGAATGTGTCCGGATGCCAGCCGGTGCCAATTACTAGCCTCACACTTTTGTGTTTTTCTTTTAGATATTTTTCAACACTTGCCGCTTGCTATTATTAGATTTTGCTTAATTTTCATTACAACAACGTACGAGTATTTAGTTATCTGTCTTACGCGATCCGGCGGAACATCTGATACGGGAAGCAAGGCGCCATACCCCGCCCCAACTTGGTCGATGCGCGACGCGTTAGCACAGAAATAGAGGTAAAACCTACGCTCATTTTGTTCGCCTTCTGATCGAATTTTTATTTAGTCTATTTACTAAAAATCGTCTTATTTTCTGTTAAGGCGAAGCCTTACTTCTCTCTCTCTTACGTCCTATCTGTGTGTTTCTTACCATCGAAGCCCACTTTTGTATTCACTCTGCACGTTCTTTTTTTTCCTTTTATTATTATTGTTATTACTCTTATTGTTGTGATTTTTATTATTATTGTTTTTATTATTCTTTTTATCACGACAAGGTGGTAACCATTAGATATTGGGCTAGTTGTGTCAGCCCAACAGCTCGAATCGTCGTAGGGACTTTTACATTGTATTGGCGGCACTAGTTTCTAGCTCATTTCGACATCTTTAGACGTCTGTAGTAGTGTTTCGCCAAGGTTTGATAGGTGGTGTGGACGCTGGGTTTAACAGGAACGTGGGCATCACATGCCACTAGCCACGCCACTAATGCTCACTACAATCGATCTGTCAACTAGGATCTTGCAAACTATAGGAAAACGAATAGTAATGATGGATGTTGACGATTTACTTCGTTTACAGGCGTAAATAAAGAAATCTACTAGATATTTTGCTTTTAGCTGATAGTTCCTAAAGGTTGCGCACCCCTTCATATCTGTAGTACTCTCTAAGGTGCTACAAGTTTGCAAGCTGTCTGCTGAAGTCCCGCGATTACTGCTTACCGAAGCATGATCGCACACCGAAGGCTCTCGACGTACTTGTTATGTCAAGGGTGTTCCTAAGACCGTACTCCTCTTCGACAGTTCTCTAACACGACGCTAAAATACCGTTCTTATAGTGTAATGCCAGGGACAGGAGGTGTGAGCGGACCCGAAAAAGGAGAAACTCTATTTCAATAGCATTAATCCCATTTTGCTTGTTTCCTTGCATAAAGATTAAGAAAAACATTGTAAAACTGCGTTGCGATGCAGACTTCTAGCGAGAGGTGGCGGAGAGATCGCGTTGTGGCTGCTTAAGGGGTTTGGTGGTTTAGACGCTAACTTAGAAATGGTCGAACTGGATGTAAGTTGCAAAAAGTAAGGAAGAGCAGGTTTAATTTTCGGGCGCGACGAGACGTCTCATCTGGCTAAAACGCTACACTCACATCCACACACAATTCAAATATAGTACAAGGTCATTGATTTTCTTTCTTATTTTGCCCGCTATATATATATATATATATGAAATCTCTGTTTCTCTAGAGTTTTTTTTCGGTCTGTTCATCTCTTGCCTTCGATACCGCCAGTAATAATGGTATTGGCAACACATGTTATGAACAGCACTAGCTCGGCAAACGGCTAGACAAGCCATGGTGTTTTACACCCTGACGAATAAATCTTGTTAGATTCTTCTTTTTTCTTCATATCCTCACCTATGTTCTCATCACCACATTTCGTTATCATTTACGAAGTAATCATTATAATAATTGTATGGTCTCGTTATACATAAATCTCCTCACCTTCGTTATATATATATATATATATATATATATATATATATAGTAATAGATACACTATTGCGCATTTTCCAGGCCAGGCGAAGACCTACTGGGGGCTGAACGGCCAATGCTGTTTTACTTCGCTGCTGTTGTTGTTGTTGTTTTACTCTGTTGTTCTCTGTTTACAGGTCAAACTTCATCATTTGTTTTTGCCTTTTCCATGTCCTATCGCCTGACCCATGGCCGGGGGCGGATAATCTAAACATGGACAACCGCCGCTGCCTCTGAGAACTGAACCGGGGGTGCAAAACACTGAGCAGATATTTTCTCATATGTTTTTTTTTTTTCATTATTTTCATATTGTTATGTCGAACGTGTTTTCTGTAATTAAACAGCTTCATTCTTCCTGTGTCCATTCTCCAGGGTGTTTCAATGACCACAGCGGGTTGACATAAATATTCAGCCTATTTACTGTATTAGCTTTAACATCAAGACGAGGACTGTCTTCAGATAACTTTAGTAATTTAGTCTAGCGCGGCAGCTTCCAATAAATGCTCTTGTCATTACGCTAAGCAATATCATTAGTACGTTGTTTTTATCTTGTGCTCTTCTTCATTAAGTCCTGAATACTTTTGTTGCACGGCAAATGATATTTTCTTAGGGCAAGCAGATCGTATTATGCAAACGAGTATTTATGACAAGGATCGTGCGCCATTGGTGCTCTTTTTCACTAATATTGCTTGATCAAGCAGCAATACAGTAACGTTAACGTATTGGCGTAACAACGGGAAAAAAATGGTGGAAGCGGCAACTCCATCATATGCAATGGCGAAAGTGGTGCAATATTGATCGGTACGTCGTAGCTAGGCTATGTAATCATTTCGCAGGAGTAGCACATCATGCTACCGATTTTGTATACAGCTCAAAAACGCCACAAAGAGATTTTGTATTGACCCTCTGAAGTTATGCAGGCTTCCCCTGCTTGGGATTTTGCCTCTTTTGCTTCTTTCCAGTCTGAGTAAAAAGGCCGTACTACTATGCGACTTCAGATAGGTTGAGTGTGGTTTTCTCGACTCTTTTAAATGCAATTAACAATTTAAAATATTTGACATTAGCGAGCATGCGCTCATAACCGCACGCGGCACCGGGGGTCTGGGTACTCTCGCGAGATCCACAGTACTTGACAGCGTCTATTAATCGTTAGTGGATTTAATTAATATTGGATTGTGTATATCTATCAATACAATGGCTTGAATGTTAACCAATATTATATATATATATATATATCAATTGAAGTTGACAATTG